>NW_022436947.1:5083384-5202080 GCF_009761245.1 Sapajus apella
TCCTCCTCCTCCTCTTCCTCCTCTTCCTCCTCCTCCTCTTCTTCTTCCTCTTCTTCTTTCTTCTTCTTCTTCCTCCTCTTCTTCCTCTTCTTCTTCCTCTTCCTCTTCTTCTTCTTCTTCTTTTCTTCCTTTTTTTCTAATTCGGTGTCACATAGCAAAAGGTAATGAGCACAGACAACTTCTAATGCAGAGTGAAAGAACAGTGAACAGATACGGAAATATTCTGTTCTCATGCTCTGATGACGATAGTAGAAACCTGACTCATTAAACCCAAAGTACATATTTAGGGGAGATCAAAAGATATAAGGATGGCAGTTTAGAAATATTTGTTCTGGGTATGTTTTCAGGTAAGTTTTGAGATTCTACACTTCTCTGAGTCTTTCTGGTGCCTCAATTATTCTATCGAATTCACCTTTTCTTTATAGACAACAGCACTAAGATTGCTTAGTTCAATCTGAAGTGATTTTTCTCTAGACCAATTGCACAGTTGTCAGTCTGGGATCTCTCTTCACCTTCATCATGAATAGCCCCTTCTCCTGTCTTCCGTGTTAAAGAAGAAACCTACTTCCTGAATTACACATCTTCCTCTACCCATTGCTTCTTTGCAAAGAACACATAGCAAGTAAATTTTTTTTTTTAATTTTGTAATTGACTCATACCTTGACATAAAATCTTAGGTAGGATGAATTTGCCTTTTAAATTTGAAAGCATTGTTTCATTTTAATCTAGCTTCTAGTGCTGTGGAAACATTCATTCTTTTATTCTTGTTTTCTATGTCATGAAGTGTTCTGTTTCCTTTTGTGAAAACTTTGAAACTCCTCTCTTGATCTCGTTTTTAAAATTTTACAATAATGTGTGTTGGTATAAGTTCATTTTCATGACATGAACTTGGGCATTATGTAGGTGTTTTTAATCAGCAAATTGTTTTCAATTTTCAGTATTTCTTTTGAATTAAATTTTCATGGATAATTTCTTACTGTCTGTTTTCTCTGTTCTCTTCAACAGAAACTTCCTATCTGTGAATATTTAAAATTTGGGGCTGATTCTCTAACTTTTTTTTTTTTTAACATTTTTGTTGTCTTTTAATTTTTGTTATTATACTACTTTCTGGTAGATTTCTGAGGCTTTATATTTTTAAATTTTTATTAGCATTTTAATTTCTGTTATTATGTTTTTATTTGTCAAGATTTGGGGGGGTGATATGGAAGTTGTTATTATTTTCTGAATATCCTGATGAGCAATTTCAGTTCTTTCTTATGGAAATAATTTTTTATCACTCTGAAATATATATATTCACACACATGTATTTGTGGAATTTTCTCCCTACTCTTCATAATTTTTTCTTTCACTTTTATTTGTTCGGCTTTCTGTTTTCTCTCTGTTTTCGTGTTGTAGATTCGGTTTAAATATCTGCTGATTATAAACTGTCTGTATTTGAGTGAAGTACCAGAACCCTGTTTGAAAGCCTTTCTCAATGCTTGGTTTTATTGCAGAATGATCTCTATTGACCCTTTATTTGTGTAAGTCCCAATTACAAGATTTATTATTATTATTCTCTTAGGATTGTCAGTTTTCCCATAAAGAAACATTCATTTTCTTTTTAGCTGAGAGTAATAAGCCCAGTTACCAGAGTTTTCCTGAATCCAAATATGAGAGAAGGTAGTGAGGTAATATCTTCTAAGGAGACTTTCATTTAATCTGTTTTTAGTAAGTTACTTGGCCTCACATGGTATTTAATGGACACACATCTAATTCCTTTTCATTCAGCTTTTAGTTTTATAATAGTTTAAGAATGGAACTATTACCCAGTTGCACTTTTTATACAACTACTCAACTAATTCTATTGTCTCAAGTGCTCAAGCTCCATCCTGTACCCCCCTCCTCACTTTTATATCAATCCAGGCCTTCTAATTCCTGAGTTTTTCTAAAGTTCTTTGCCACAAATCAGCATGGTGCAGGGTCTGAGTTATCCCTTTATGAATTCTCTCCCTCTCCTTCTCTCCCTCCACCTCTTCTTCTGTCAATCACATCATTGGTTTGTCTGTTGTTGGCATATTTGGTAGGGAAAAATAACCTGCACTCATCTTCCTTGCCAGAGTTCTGAACAACTTCAAAAATAAGAAAAAATTAATAGGATATGTAGAAAACAGAATAAACATTTGGAATGCTTATGCTGACAGGAAGTGTTTCTGTTATCTACAAGAAAGTGGACTTTGTAGTATGACAACATTTTACCCACTCTGTATTACTGAACTGGAGCTGACCTCCAGCCCTAAGGCAGAGCTACTCCTAGAGATCCAAAACACAGTGTACATTATCTGCAGTCTGCTGGCTCATTAGAAGAAAAGGAAAGTGCCGGCCACTCATGCTCTGTTTCTCCTTCCAATAAGATAGAGCATTTTATCTTCTCTTGGACAGAGTGAATAGTAGGTAGCAAAAGGCCAAGAGAATTATGCCAAAGTGTTTCTTTTCACACAGAGGTAATTATCAGGAGAAAAGAAGAAATATTAGCACTGCCAATGTTGACCAGGTTTTGTTATCTTAATTCATTGGCTTAACTACTAAAGTTATGGTCAGTTAAAATGTGCTGCCTCCTTTGTGGGAAATGATTAGCTGTCCCTCACAAGAATCCTTTGCGATGCCATTCTACATTAAACAACTGCTTGTCTAGCTTTCTTCTCGGATGTGGGTCAGAAGAGCACATTAATTAAATTATTTCCAAGGCCACTCTGTACTCAAGGCTGAAAAATCACTCTTTATTCTATTTCCATTCTCAAATTATGTTTAGCCACTTTTTCAGAGGTCCTCGATGAGCTCAAATGACATCATAACTATGTTTTAATAATAAACTATATAAAGACACTGTAATAATAAAATTCCAACAGCACAGTGATGCTTTAGATACAAATATAAATCTCCTGCCATCAACAGATTCCCTTGGGGGAAAAGAAAAAAACAGAGCCAACTATTAAATCCCCTTGTAAGTCAAAGCCAAAAGGTAAAAAGATGTATAGATCCACAATTAAATTATATTCCTTCTGTGTTACTAGTCCCCGGAAACTTAAGTCTACCTCAATTTTTTACTTCGGCTCTATTTCAAAGTTGAGTTGTATTTGTCTAGGTGTTCAAATGTAGTAGATAAAAGCAAAGAGTATAAATGAGATTTCCAGCATTTGAATCCCATGGAGATTACTTAATAGTGTGTGACCCTGGAGGAGTTTTTAATCACTTTTTCTCTCAGATACCTAATCTGTAAAATGGAAATATTAATAGCCATCTCAAAAAGACGATGTGAGTCACCTAAAGTAATATACGTTAACTCTTTAAAAGGTTTCTTGGCATATAATTAACTCAAGAAGGATTTAATTCACAATCTTCAGTGGCTTTAGCCTGAATCACCTTCCACAGGAATGGGTAGGACTCCTTTGAGTCCTTGGAAATAAAATTAACCAATACCAAGTTTCTAGAGTCGCGTATTTTTAAAATCCATTTCATTAACAGGACATCCTAGAGTATGACCACACCGACTGCATACCCACAAAATAATACAGAATCCTCAGAGCCCAGAGCAGTAATCCCAGGCAAAATTATGCTCCCAGAAGTCAGTATTTGGAGATGCCAAAGATCATATTGCATTCTCAATGGTAACTGATTGAGAGAACATAAATAGAGAAAATCCTTATTTAGCCATGCCATCATTCAAGTAATTCAGAATCCATGACCTATGAATTTAAACTTCCCATCAAGATGTTAATTTGGGTATGTGCATTTTCAGTAAATGGTGGAGGGTGGAGGGGCTCCACACGCACACTGACCATCTTTTCTATGGAGCCGCATTTGTGCAACAGCAGCCCTGCTTACCAGATATTTTAAACGTGGTTACTTTCTTTATTTTCCAGAATCTTCACAATGTCTTCATTTCCTTTCTTTGAATTCCATGTGTCTATTGTGTCTAGAGCAAAATAGAGAGAAAGACAGAGACAGAGAGACACCAGCTACTCTTTCCAAACACACTAAATATCTCCACCTTTCCAAGGGCAAAGTTATGAGGGGTAGAGAGAGGTTATGCTAACAGATCACCATCCACACAGAAGAATACCCCAAGAATGGGGATGAACTCCACCATTTTTTTTCTTTGATTTTATTTCATAGAAGTTACATTTGGTTTTGTGCATTTTTAAAAAAAATTTTGCTTTGATTTTTCTTTCTCTAATTTGTCTTCTTATACCTACTAATGTTCTTCCTCCTCCTTTCATTGGGCTAATTTGTTTTTCTTTTTGAGCCTTTTTGGATTGGACGATTGGCTCATTATTTTTACCCCAGATATATTTTCTGCCCCTATAATTTGCCTTTCCCAGAATGTCATCTAAATGGAATAAAACAACATATTGCCTTTAAGTCCATATTCTTCATTTAACCTAAAGTGTATTTGAGATTCACCCATGCATGCATCAGCACTTGGTATCTTCTGGTAATTGAGAAATATTTCATTATATGTAATTATCACAGTTATATATATTGGCCTGTTGATGGATATTTGGATTGCTTTTAAACTTTGTTAATTATGAAGCCATTATAAATACATATATACAAGATCAGAATTAAATACATATATAGAAGAGATTTAACAGAACATAATGCAGCTACAAAAAATAAAAATTAAAAAAGAAGTGATCCACTCACATTCAGACATGCACCTAGTGGTAGAGCTTGTACAAAGCTGAATTCAGTCTCAGGTAAAATGTGTAGGGTGTTTCAGTGGACATGACAATTCCTGTGACCTCATCTCTCAGGATCTACAGTCAAAATGATCAATTCTTATTCAGTTGTCTGCCTTCCTTCCCCTCCTTATCCATTTTATAATCCCAGGCTCCTCATTAATATGGATGTTAAGGCTCTAATTGTATAATACTTTTCATGGTATTAAACCAAAAGAAATTTTTACTAACATTTCTTGCTGGTTTTGCATTTCAAAGACTATAAATCTAAATCCTGTTACAGTGCAATAACAAACGTTCATTTATACACATTGCAATACCAGCTTCATCTGGAACACACTAATTGGTAACTATCATTTAGGATGAGTTGGGTAGAAACTTACTTGTATTCTATTTGTGAAAAAAAAATACATCTCTGAGCAAATGAGTGATATTATACAAACTTTAGGAAATATAATTAACTACTTTAAGTAGTTAATTATATTAACTACTTTCAATTAACATAAAGCATCTGCTTTCAAAAGCTGACATGTTCATTACAAATCTTGTCTTTTCAATAAAGGAAGTCATGGATATTCACTAGGCAAACCTTTGCTAAAGTGGTTGAGACCTCACAGTAGCAGAATTTTATTTAATTAGAAATGTAAAAAAATCACACAATACAAATTAAGAGCCCACTCCACTATTTCAATTAATTGAAGAGAAATAGGTGGTTGGCCTAAGATTTTGACAAATTATATTGTGAATTCAGCCAGTCTTACAAAATGAAAAGAGCAGAAATAGTAATAGTTTGCACATGTATTTAAAGAAGCAGGTTTCCAAAAAGACCAAATTAAATTAAGCCTAACCCTGTAAATTATAAAGCAAAGAACCTTGAGGCCCATCCCAATGCTTACTTTCTCTTCTCTTTCTCTTTTCTATGGAGGCAACTACTACTGTTGGTTCTTCAAAACTCCTTTTGTGTGCCAACTTCCCTAGGAAAACTTTCCTGACCCAAGATCTCAATAAGATACCATTATTCTGTTCTTCCAAAGTACTTGCATAGTCCGTATTATGGTCCTTATCCCATGGCAATGCAATAGTTGGTGTATATGTCTAGACATTATACCCCAAAACCTCATACTAGGGTCATTAGACCTTACTAAGCTTACAGGTAGGAACCATGCTTTTCCTCGTTACATTCTGACCCAAGTGCATAATCTGACACAGAGTAGGCACGTGATAACATTGTGGGGCATATAACTAGCTAGGATTTAAAGCCCTGGTCCCTAGAAATATTAAATCTAGAAATATTTTATATATTGAATGAATATTTTATCAGCACAATTTTTATTACTCATATATTTTATTTTACAGTGAGAGAGAGAGAGAGAGAGAAAGAGATTGAGAACTAAAAAAGAACTTATACCCAGAAGTGTTTTTAAAAAACTTATAGTCATGGCTGGGCATGGTGGCTCATGCCTATAATCCCGGCACTTTGGCAGGCTGAGGTGGGTGGATCACCTGAGATCAGGAGTTCAAGACCAGGTTGGTCAACATGATGAAACCCTGTCTTTACTAAATATACAAAAATTAGCCGGGGGGGGGTGGAGGTCGTCTGTAATCTCAGCTACTCAGGAGGCTGAGGCAGGAGAATCGCTTGAACTCAGGATGGGGAGGTTGCAGTGAGCTGAGATGGAGCCATTGCCCTCCAGCCTGGATGACAGAGTGAAACTCCATCTCAAAAAAAAAAAAACACAAAACAAAACAAAAAATAACTTAAAGTCATTTCATTTCAATGTCTTTGATGTTTTCCTGATACTTGGCTGAAAACTTTACAAACTTCAAACAATTAAGTAGTTCTAACCCATGGAGATAGGAGAAAAAGATTATATAAGGAAAAGAAGTAAGAGAAGAAAGCCAATTAAGAATAGATGAAAGGAAATAAAGATATAAAGTATTCTTTAAGAAATTAAGAACAGTCAATATCAACATATTTTTATTAAGTGCCTACTATAAATTATATACTAGATTTGATACCAAATGGAATTTGATGTGGTTCTTAAATCTACAAAGTTAGAGCCGTAGCTTGAAAAGAAAAGATGAAAACAATTCCATTTACACTAACATGCTACTAAGGCCTAGGAATGGAAGAAAGCTACAGGAAACCCACTTCTGTGCCCATTTAACTCCTAGCTTAATAGATGACTACTGATAGAAAGGCTATAGCTATTATTATTGCTCTACCATTTAATAAGTATATAGCCTAAGGCAAGTCACTTAACCACCCTCACTTTCAGCAGTAATAAAACTATGCAGAATGGTTGAAAAGACTGAATATTGAGAAGTATATAAAAATGCCTGGTACATGGTAGGAACTAATTTAACTTTTTATATAGTGGTGTTCTCTGTCTTTTATTCTGGGTATTTCTAAACTTTAAAAAGTTATTAGAAACATTCAAAATGTTTAAGAATTTAAACATTCTTTTGTGTTCCCACATAATGAAAAATAGTTTTGATGTGTCTGACCTATATGACTAATGTCATCAAATGAAGGAAGTGAAGGGAGTTGCCTTTCACTCAGAAAACTTGAACTGGAACAATGACTTCATAAGGTCCAGCTCACCCCAGAGTATGTGACACTGTGTTTCATGGTGGTGGTAATAAATGGGTATATTTCTTTTTGATTCTATCATTATAATACTATATCTGGTATATCTGTGACATACAGGATCCCTGCTGTCCTGAAAGCAATTACTGAAATAAAAATGTGGGCAATGTTTTTCCTAAATGTGTGATAGCTCTTCTCATTGCCTGCTTTGTTAAGGAGGCAGATAAGAAAAAAAAACAAGGAGGGAGGAAGTTCCTTGTTTTAAAATCTACAGACAGGAACGTCACAACCCTAATCCTCCAGAGAGAATGCTCTTCTATCTGATATGGAATAGCACCGAAGACCTATGGTTAAGTGAAGGAAAGGAGTCAAGGTTCGAGTGGCTGCCCAACACTAGGTTTTTTCTGAAGTCTACTTACATATATGTAAACATATACAAATGTATGTAAACCCACAGGGATACCCTAAGAAACACACATGCCGATGAACTTACGGATACCCACATTTATTCAAAGACATGAATCGAGTAGCTAAAGATGTGAGTGTGTCAGTAAGAAGCTCAGTAGGTAAGCAAGAGGGAGTAGAGGTGATACAAGTAGGATATAGACGGACATCTTCAGAATACAAGCACAACCAGACTGAAGAACCAGAGGGATCCCACCCCGTTTGGTGAGTGAAAGTTCTAAATTTATCTGTGCTATTTGGAACCGTCATATGCATTCATGTTTGGCCTTCCCCGGGTGCTGGCTGTCCGATACCAATGGAGACATTTAATTTGAAAAGACTGTTATCTGGTGATTATTTTCTATTAAAAAATGAAGAAATCTTTCTTTTTCATGGAAGATTATTCTCCTATGCCTAATACCAAATGATTCATCTTTAAATGGCAGTATCTTGAAAGCAATAATCACATTTATCTTCCAAGTGCCTCCTGTGCCTCCTTAGGCTAAAGGGCCACTTGACACCCTGTACTTGATGCTTCTGCAGATCTCATCACTGAGATTTTAATGCCCATTTGAAATATTATTATCTGCCAGTGAAAAGTTCACTAGAACTCCATATATGGTATTCTCCCATCTCACCACTGGAGAGGATTTCTCTACAAGTGAATTTTTACTATTTATGAAATTAAATGATTTGATCAAATTAGAGAATAAATGTGTAAAGCCAATCAATAAACATATGTGCAAAAGGCAGGTTTTTAAATTTCTCTCAATTTAAAAGAATTTTTCTTTTTGCAAAAAAGAAGGCCTTTCCCATATAAACACATCCACCTACACACACACACACACACACACACACACACACACACACACACTCATATACCCACAGGAGGTGATATTTAATCTAGGCAACCCAGAATGTAAAGCTGTACTCTCCTCTGCAGAACATCATTCTGACAGCTCATATGTTGCTGGGGCAGTGTGGACTCCCTCCAAATCAGTAAACTTTCAGGGATTTTCTTAAGGTAAATACAGTGGCCTGATAGCCTAAGGAGCTTTGCCAAGTGATCCGGTATCATGATAACTAATCATGCCTATGTGGAGAATTTTTCACCAGACTGTAAGTGTTAAAAAGAGGCAGAGTAGCTGAAGCAGCATACTGGATTGTCCTTATCTGTGAGGTTGAGTTTATGTATCCCCAAGGCTCCAGTTGGTTCTCTGAGTTGGCAGAGAGAAGGCCAGGGGAGATTGTGTTTTCCAACTGCTTCCTTTTCTCCTAGAGTCTGAAGGGATTGCCGCAGTGATGCTTTCCCCTGAATACGCTTGATCTTTCCTGACATTGGCATCCACAGAATGCCTGGGGACAAATAACTTTTAATGAGCGTGGATGTGTTAGGTAAGGTGCTTCTCACTTCACCTACAGCATGTCACTCTACAACCATTCTAAGGAAGTGGCAGTCTGATACTGATTTTTCATGCAAGCAAACTAAGTCTTAGGAATGGCTACATAATAGACAAATCCAGATCTTGATAGTAAGTGGCAAGACCAGGATTCAAATTTGGTGAAGATGACCAGGATGACTGGGCATTCATCACACCAGGTTTTGGCTCTTAAATTCATGTCAAATGCAATCCGAGTGCAGCCAGGGACAACAAACTGCAGTGCACTCCAGCCAGGGACCAATCTAAGGGTAAATCTGAGAAAAGACAGTTTCCGTGTAAACACAGAGCATTGATTTCCCTGACAGATGGCTGCCTTCATGAATCTTCCTTCCAAGGGCGTAACTCCACTGACAGGGATGTAGATTTTCATCAGGCAGGAAAAGTCATGGCATAATCTGAGGAGGTGTCTGTGTTCTGGCAAATCTCCTTTCTCACCAAGTATAGTTTCAGAGGCTGGAGAAGAAGGTGGGAATGTTCTCTCATTTCTGTTCCCAGGAAGATCGAGGGCCAACTTCCTGGCTTGCAAGCAAGGCGGCTTTTCTCTACAACCCCACTCCTGCCTCCACAAACCCCAATGTGTCTGTTTAACACATATTTCTTTCTTCTAAGTGGCATAATTTAAGAAGAAAGAAAGTAGACAATTTCTGAAGTCAGAGAAGCACTTTCAGAATTAACACTACTTTAAACTTCCAATATTTTTAAAATAGTTCACCAAGAAACAACTGAGAAGCAACTGCAAAAAGGGCATTAGATGCTACTTTTAACCATGTTTTCAGCAATGGTGATACTGAAAAGCTTCAGTGCTATAGGTTTTACTCACTGGCATGGGAGTGCTTGCTTAGCTGAGTCCTGTGTCCAGAATTAGAGGTAACACATAGTCAAGGCTCCCACTTTCCTGGGAACAGTGGCCAATGGTTTGCCTCTGCAAATGAAGACAAAATTAGTGACCAGGGACACATGATTTTCCCAGCCATGTGGATGAGTTTGAGGCAGACCACATATTTATTCACATGGAACCTCCTTATAATCAACAACACAGGTAGCTAGGTAGCAGTAGGAGGGCTGTCATGGCTGTTATCTCTATGCAGTTATCAGTAAAGCCTTTTAATTCTCCAATAACACCAGAAAACCTTGATGAATAGAAACAGATAGAAAACACATTCAAAAATAATATCAAATCAAATTAATATGCAAAATCTCCACTTTTTTCATTTAAATTTTCTTGTTTAAATTGAAGAATGAGTTGCTCATGCTAGAAGGGATCTTTGATATAATCACTTCAACCATCACAAGAAGAGGAGGGGGGCTTCAGCATATCCAAAACTGCTTCTACTTATTATGAATTGCCCTCTATTTGTACTAGGGCTCCAGTGACAAAATGTGTAGGAATATTTAAAGCACCATTGCCATGTAGCCATTTTTTCCCCACCTTTATTGAGGTATGGTGGACAAATACTGTATAAGGTATACAACATGTTTTAATATTCATATACATGATTAAATGGTTACCACCATCAATCTAATTAAATATTCATCACCTCATATAAATTTTTTTATTTTTTGCAATAAGAGCATTTAAGATTACCTCTCTTAGCAAATTTCAACTATACAATACAGTATTATTAATTAGAGTCACTATCGTATACATGAGATCTTGAGAACTTGTTCATTCCATATAACAATTTCATACTCTTTCACCAACATCTTCCTCCATTTCCCTCACCCAGTCTGCCCTGACAAATATCTATGAGTTCAACGTTGTTAGATTCCACTTACAAGTGAGTTCATAAAGTGTTTTTGTGCCTAGAAGCACTATATATATAAGCACATATATATGTGGACTATATATACAAACACTATATATATATATATGCACATTTATATATACATACATATGTGTATATATATGTGAATATATATATACATATACAAGCACTATATATATATGCACATTTATATATACATAGATATATAGTGCTTGTATATATAGTGCACATATATATGTGCTTTTATATATAGTGCTTCTAGGCACAAAAACACTTTATGAACTTCATCTGTTGCTGGATATTTTAGTTGATTCCATATCTTGATAATTGTGGAAAAAGGTGAAAAAAATACATACATATATCTGATAAATAAAACACAGTATGTGTGTCCATTTATCTGTTGCTGGATATTTTAGTTGATTCCATATTTTGATAATTGTGGAAAAATGCTGCAATTACAGTAGGAGTGCAGATATCCCTTCAAGATACTGATTTCATTTCCTTTGGATACACGCCTATATATACCCCCAAAGTGGTATTTCTGGGTCTGGGTCATATGGTAATTCTTTATTTTTGAGGAACTTCCCTATGGTTTTCTATAATGGTTTTACCAATTTACATCCCCCTTAACAGTGTATATAAGTTCCCCTTTCTTCCAAACCCTGACCAGTACTTATCTTTTGTCTTCATGATAATGGCCATTTTAACAGCTATGAGTTAATATTTCATTGTGGTTTTCATTTGCATTTCTCTAATAATTACTGGCATTGGGCTTTTAAAAATATACCTGTTGACCACACTGGCAAGTCTTCTTTTGATGTCTATTCAGATCCTTTGTCCATTTTTTATTTAGGTTATTTTTATCTAGTTTGATTCAACCTCATTTGTCTATTTTTGCTTTTGTTGCCTGTGCTCTCAGGGACACATCCAAAAAACCTTTGTCCTAATCAATTTCATGGAGCTTTTCCCTTTTTTGCTTTTCGTTGTTTTACAACTTTAGGTCTTACATTTAGATCTTTAATCTATTTTGAGTTGTTTGTATATGTTATGAGATATGGGTACATTAAGGCAGGACTCTGGCCTGCTCACACTGAGGTCAGCCTGGTTCCTGCAACTCCAGGGATGAGCCTGGCTCTGAGTCCATGGGAGCTGACCTGGCACCAGGGTCTACTGGGATGGGCCTGGAGTGTGGGTCCATGGAGGCAAACCTGATGCTTGGGACTGAGGGGGCAGGTCTGGAGTATGGGTCTACAGGGCCAATTTTTGTGCTGGGGTGGGCCTGGAGCTTAAGTCTATAAGAGTAGGCTTGGAGCCTGGGTCCTCTTGGCCTTGGTCCATGAGAGCAAGGCCTGGCACAAGGGTATTCTGGATCCTGGGTCTGTAGGGGCAAGTATTATCTTTCTTCTTCTTCTTTTTGGAGGTAAGATCTTGCTCTGTCATGCAGATGAAGTGTAGTGGTATTATCATAGCTCACTATAGCCTCAAACTCCTGGGCTTAAATGATCCACCCACCTCAGCTTCCTAAGGATTGAGGTTGTGAACCTCTGCATAAGGTCAAGTATTATCATTTTTAACGCCATCTTCACTGATAGCGTTCTGGGCATAACCATGATTAAGTAAGATGTATTAAAGTTCATTTGACCACTGGGACTTCTTATTTTACCAGATAGCCAATACTGGAAAATTTAATCTCCAGAATTTTCAGAATATCACAGAAGCTTGAAGTAAATACTACAGACCAAATTAGAGAGCATTGTGAAGAAACTGAACATAGAAAGTCACAGAAATAAAAGGAACAATTTTATAGAGAAAGCAAGACAACGATGTCAAATTCAGAAGAGAGGTGAGGATTACAATTGAGATGAAACTAGTGGATTGATGAGAACAGTGTCAGATAATCTGAAGAGGGAGATGAATGCAGGAGGCTGAGTAGAGGGGCTAAGAGCTGAATAATAAAATATATTGGACTTCATCTCAGGGATAACTCAATTAAATGCTTTCAAATTATATTTGAAGAAATAGCAGAGCCAAAGAAACAAATCAGAGGGATGGGCAGTGGCAGAAGTAGGACTGGAGCTATGTTTGTTTTAGCACATATTTGTTGTGCAGTCACTTGAAAGGTGGTAGCAATTCAAGAACAAAGATATGCAGCTAGGAGATAAAGGTTTCTGGGCTCAGAAGAGAAGGACAAAGAGTGGATATAGCTGATTCTGGATATCTATTGTTCAGTAAGAAAGAACAGCAGGAATGAATAAATATAACTGAAGTAGCTAAGGATTGCTGAAGAGTTCTTTCTCTACTGAACTTTTTTTGATAAATTGAGATCTTTATGATACTCACTTAATAGAAGTTTTTGTTTTTTTGTTTTTTTGTTTTTTCTGTTCTTAAACCAGCCTCTAATTCTTCAGACTTATCTGAAACTAAAAGGTTTTTGGAGATGGCCACACAGTATAATTGAGGGTGGCACCATGGCATACCTTTATGGACAATCATCCATGTTCTAGGCAATGAGATGACAGACCTGAAAGCAAAGTATTTTTGTCTATGAAAAAATTGGATTATGGTCTAGCAAAGCAGTGACTAAGTCCCATATTTGAAATGTAGTCAGATTCTCTACTGTGAAGAGAAATAACAATGATGCTGGTGCCTTTGGCTTGTAACTGTAGGGCTACAAAACAAGGTGCATTTATGTGTATTAGTGTGGAATCTTCGCCCTCTTATGTCCACTCATATGTGGGTGAGAGTCACAGATAAGTTATAAACAGTTTTGTATATATCACTTGATGTTAAAAATCATATTAATGCCATTGACACAGGGCAGCATGACTGCAATCCGCTTTAGAACTACTAAGAACACAGACAGAGCTGGATTTGAACCCACTACCTTATGTTTCGGTTTCCTTATCTATAGAATGGAGATAATTACATTAATGTCTACCCCATAGTGTTTTGGGGAAAAATCACATATATAAAGCACCAGCACCGTATGGGTTTATAATAAGCAATTTTGTTGTTATTGGAATACATGTTTGTGTTTTCTACTCAAGGTAAGAAAGGAATAGAAGACAAGGATAACTACCGTTTATTAAGTATGCACTGTGAGCCATATGAATTATTACAGATTATCTCATTTAACCATCTCAATAGTTACATGAGCTAGGTATTATCATTCTTAGCTAACAGACGCAGAAAGTAAGGTTCAGAATGCCATATTTAACTTGTCATAAAGTTACACAGCTTATAAGTGGCAGCTACAAGATTGGAAACCAAGTGTTTATCTATTTTGAATAAATCACATGAATTATTCTTCTCATTTGGAAATCAGTTTATGGGAATAAAATCAGAAAGGGCATATGTTTCTATATTATTTTAACAAGGCTTCACTAAACATCTATTTTAGTTGCTAGAAACATTATCAAAAAGTCCAATAATCCATAGCTTGATCTCTGGCCTCTAGGTCTTCATGGTGTGAGGAATAAATATTATTATTTTTTGCAGCCACAGAGAGACTTCTTCCTCTATAGGAGGGAGTTACTTAAACATGCTTAAGCGAATGGAAACTGTCACCTGCACAGCCAAATCCGCCTGTCAGCCAGCCAGAGTCAGCCACTGATTGCACAGCTGACATCTGTATCTCATATTAATCACAGTGTCCCAACTTGGCCAGAGACACACAGACTCAGACAAGGAAGCAGCAAATAACTCCAACTCCTCTCTGGTTCTTTTATCTGTCTATCGGAAATGCATTAGCATAAGTATTACCAAACTGATATATTCAGGAAGAGAAAGACCACCAGCAGAAGAGCCAAGAACAATCTTCTAATACATGCTAGATGCGGTCACCCTTCTTGTTTAAGGCATTGTTCTTAAATTTTCATACGTCTGTACTGAAAAATTGTGTATGCATGGTAGTTGTGAAATATTGCCCTCAATTGCCCAAAAATGATTACCTCAACTCATTTAAACAATTCCTCTTTTTTTAGCACCTCAACTGAGTATACCAATATGTTAATAGCATGGACAATTAAGTTGAAAATACACTTTGCTTCGAACAAAAATGAGCCATTTCTTAGAGTTCTCCTCATTTCATTTTTGACACTCTTGATTCCTAGACAGGGCTTCTGTCCTGAGACATCTCTTTACATCCTATTCCTTTGCCTCCTACTCCTGAATTTTCTTATTATAGTCTAAGCATCCAGATCCTATCTTCCTCCTCTGAGTGCTGTCCTACCTGTTCTAACTTTTAGATCTAAGATTTTCAAGCATGCGTGGCAGAATCTAAAGAGGAGTTAGTAAAAAGATTTTTTAATAGAATAAGAAAGTCATTAATTTTTATAAATGTTATATATGTGTATATAGCTGTATCAATCTATATTGTATGTGTATGTCTAACTATGTATCTATCTCTCAGGAGAGAGAGATGGTAACATCACTTGGAATATGAGTCATACAGTCACATCGCTACAGAAAGTGAAGCATCTTTAGGGAAGCTGACATGCAAAAAGGAGCGGAAATTGAGAGTAGTATTCTCACTTACTTGCTCTCACTGTATTGAGACATTGAAGTTTATGTATGCCTGTTTAAGTGGATTTATGTATCATACCATCTAGTGGACTTTAATTAGCCCTTGTAAAATCAGAAGAATGCTAAAAAAGTTTCTGTAAGGAATCTGTGGTTTGACCACAATAATGCAAGAACAAATAGACAAGGAAATGGCTGAGCTGATAAATCTACTTTAGTACAACCCTGCAGCATCTCTGTCAACAACTGTAGAGACAAAAATAAATACTGCCAGTGGTATACAATCAGATAGATATTATAAAAATCAAACATACATTCTACCCCTGTAAAGGAGAGATTTTAGTTATAGTTAATAGACTGATTTTTAATAGACACTTGTGCTGTGGAGAGAACATCTTTTAAACTGGATATTCTGTAATGTCACCATAGGTATGAGATTTTGTTTGTTGAATTTAAGCTAATCAAATAAATCTCTATTTGTATACTTTGATAACTTAGAAGCAAAAAACACAAAAACAAATTTAAAAAGATTATTTTATGTCAAATGTAAAAATGTTGTGTATACAGATTTTATTTGTTTAAAATATCAAAGTTCAATTGATTTCTTCCAATTTACAGGAAAACTTACTGACATCAGGGAGGATAAAGAATAATAAATAATTTCAGTGTCTTGCATAAATATATGAATACAGATATTCATAAAGCACAGTGAAGATATAGAAAACTGATGAGTTTTGTCACAGGAACATGTGGGTGGAGGATTAAAACAAAATTTTCACATTCTTAAGTTGGCTCTTTAAGGATGCATCAGGGAGATGATGGAGAAATTATTTCAGAGACAAAAGTAATTGGTGATCAGCCTTTGAAACACATTGATGCATTCAATATGGTAACTGCAAGAGTGAAGCTGACAAAGATTCTCTCCTTGACCAGTTTCTCCTCAGGCTCACTGAATGTTTCAACAAGGCCTCAACTTTTAGACTCCCATGTCTGCATTATCTAATTTTGGCCACAATTCTGCTAAGCCAATGCAACCAGAACACTGCACCCTTCATATCCGATCACCCTCAATGCCTAATGAAGTTCTTCATCCTCCACCATCCCTCAGGTGAGGTCTGATCACCTTGGCCTGCCTTTAGCAAAAGTCTTGTTAGATCAGTTTAGCCAGAATCTCCATTATCTAGTTGATGTTTTTGATGTTTTCTCTTAGTAATTTTTTCATCCACTCAGCTCCACAGAGCTCCTGGGCTGTAAATCCCCACTAGCGACACTTTGTATTCTAAATTGAGCCCAGTTCTATACTCTTCTCCCCTATGGCAATAATCTTGAAAATAATTTGTTTTTTACCACTTTAATGACTTTTCAATTTTGGTTTGGTTTTCTTTGACAAGCACTGCTAAAATGAAGCTTGCTGGGTGTAGGCAATCATTAGAGATGAAGCTGGAAAATTCGACAGCTTAATCAATTGTACTGTTCTAAGGAATACGGCCCCTCAAGGTTACAGGACACTGTCATGGCTAGGTTTACACTATGGAAAGACCACCCAGGCATAAAAATAGAGAACTGTATGGGAGGAGCCAGTTAGTTTGGAAGCAGAGAGCCCAGTAAGAAGACACTTGAAATATTACAAGATAACAGATACTGAACTGCTGAAAAGAACTTGAAGGAATGGTGACATAGATAAGGGATGAAATGGAAAACAGCAAATAATTTTTTATGTATCCTGTACTTGGCTGGGCCAAAGGAGAAAGATTATGCTGTGAAAGTTATGCAGAAGAATCAGAGTCACTCAGTTTAGACATCTACATTAAAGACGTAGGATTCAAGGCATTTGGTTCTAATCATATCATTCAAAGACAGTCTCAGAGACCACAGCTTATCTAATCTCTCCTCAGAATTACGTTTTCTGCTTTCCAAATACAAATGCTAAAATTCATCCCATGATTCCTGATAATATCATGAGCATTAAAGCTGTAGAAACAATGGCATCAGGCAACATATAATATTGCTAAAGCTTGTTTACAGGGAAATCTGAAGCTGTCTAAACAATAGAACTGTTCTAAATATTTTTTGAATAATCGTGTTTATGTAAAGACACTCCATGGCAAACAGTGGAAGTACAATTTGCAGTAACACGTCACCTTTGGTAATAGTGGCATGTGCCAGGCTGTGAGTGACCAGGTGCTAATGCTGCATTGGTCCAATTTGTGCAGCATTGGCAGGCAACTCGCTGTGATCCAAGATGAAAAAATATTGTCTAAGGTCAGATTGTGTTAAAAAAATACTATAACTTTTATGGAATGAATAACACTTGCTACAAATGGGAGATACTCAATATGTACAGGCTGGTAAAAAAAATATTGAAAATCTAAGGCATGACATAAGCAAGTAGAAGATACAGATTATCCTTTCAGAAGAGCTTCTACATCATTCTCAACTTAAGTTTTTCTAGTTGTGCAAAAATCCACAGGCCTGGGTGACATTCAACCTAGGTTTCCTGATAAATCACTTTCTATCAAATTATAACAGTCACTTTGGAGAAGCGTGTTGAAAATTCTGATTTTCAGAGTGAGAGGAAAATGCATGTGTTACATTTAAATCACTATAAAGTTGGGGTTTTATGTAAAATTTTTCTATTTTC
Source organism: Sapajus apella (assembly GCF_009761245.1). NCBI lineage: Eukaryota > Metazoa > Chordata > Mammalia > Primates > Cebidae > Sapajus > Sapajus apella. The sequence goes on from NW_022436947.1 coordinate 5,101,507, forward strand.
ATGTGAATTGTTTTTGTCCATAGGAAGTCATGACAATATGCATTACATTCTTCAGCTGCATTCGCATGATATATTCATACTCTCTAAAGGGCTTTCCAAGGTATATGTTCTAAAAAATACTAATTAATTTTGTTATTTATATCTTATAGGCCCACAGTTTTAAAATGACAGTGCTATTTTGAATGAAAAGTATCTAAACTCTGGAAACAATCTTTAAGATAGCTTCTGAAGATTCAGGAAAAAATGAACTAAGATGATTTTGATGGGTTGTTTGTTGCAATTTATGTCCACTCCACCAGGGGGCAAGAGACAATATAGAGAGGAAGAGATGCAGTTCCGGATTTTACAGGCTACTAGAGTAGACTAACCTTCGGAATGCAATATGGTAGGCGACCCAACACCACGTGCTTTAAGAGTGGAGAGTAAAAAAATGCTAGCTGGGGAGAGGCAGTGTCTGGGAAGGCACTTAGGAAAAATCAATATTCAATATGGTCTTGAAAGATGAAGAGAGCCTGTTAGTTGGAAAGAGAGGAGGAGAATTCCAGGTCAATGGAATACTTCATCCAAAAAACCAGAGATGAGATCTTAAATTCTAGCCTGAATCAGCCACAGTGAAAATTCAATTTGACTATTTAGTGAGGCAGCAAAGAAGGGAAAAGCCAATTTATCACATAAGGACATGCAAGAGAAAAAAGGGAAATTCCAGTTGGATCAGGATAGATCTCGTATGCCAGGCTGAAGAACCAGAGTCTGCTTTCCTTGGCAAAGAAGAATAATTCAAAGTTTTAAGCTGAGAAGTAATATAATTGTAATGACGATTCTAACATCAATGAACAAAATAGAAGATATACTAGTAATATGTAGTCTCATGAGGTTATTAACCCATTTATGCGTGAGGGTGCAATTTTTTGAATTTTTGCCTGAGTGAAAAATCAGACCTGGCTATTTCCTTGAGCAGTAGGATACAAATAACTCCCACATACTGAGCATTCCAATAATGGAATGCTAGGCATAAATGGGTTTTAATAACACAGCTGAGGGTACTTAATGAGTTCATATATTACCGTATATTTATACTTGTGAGTTATCATTTACCTTTTTTGCAAATGGAAAAGCTAGTAGTGAGTTGATGTAAACTGTCTATGACTACTAAGAAATTGGAGATCTCTCAAGGATCACCCACTAGAATCTCCTATTACTTTTTTCTAACAACTCTAACCCTTTATTTTTCTCTTAGCAGAAAGCAAAAACATAAGAAATAAAAGGAAATATTTTTTGGCAATTTTTTCTTCAAATAAAAATAAAAAACAGAAACACAAAAATGCATTGGCAATTTTTTTCTTCAAAAATGCTAACGATTATTTTAAAATATTTATTCTAGTATCTCATGTACTTTATGCTTTCAACTATGTATTTAAAAATGTATTTATGGAATGAATGTATTTCATTCAAGTCTGTATTCCTCTAGGAAGGATTGAAATTAAAGCTTTTTTAAAATACAGGAAAAAAAAAATAAATAAATAAAAATTCAACAAAGATTGACTTCTAACAGATTATAAATATGCAAATGTATGTAACAGTAAGACCTGTCACCTTCTCTGTTAATATATAAGTAGCATTCCAAATTGAGATGTTCACAGAAAAAATAAAAGTATTTGCTTTTTACATAAAACTCCAAAGAAAATTATTAAATTGCCTGTAAACTTCCAAGGAAACTATGCCCAATTTCATTTTCTTGTGGGAGGAGAGAGACACCTGATAGTAGACATTCAGGTAAAAACCTCAGTCCTATGGAAATTCCAAGTACAGGGAATTCTAGGACAAACTGGGTTGCCTGAAGCCTAGTCCTACAGTGTTTTATTTTTACATCACTTGCATATTAATGCTCTAATTGTCATATCAAATAGAAATAGGCTCAAATATCACCTCTCTCCATACTAACTGGAATCTTGAAGAAGCCACATAGCATGATTTTTCTTTTTTGTGAACAAATGATCGCATTTAGTTCATCAAAAGCCTGTTTTGATGAGTAAATATTTTAATCCATATTAAAGACTTTGTCTAATGTCTAGTCCAAATTGTATGTTCAATGCATTGTAACTGTTATAATAATCACTTATTTAGAAATCACAAAATCAGAGCTAAAATGCACTTCAGCAATCATCTGAGCAACCACCGAATTTGGATATTTAAAAAAAAAATGAGTCTAGACGGAGACTGTTTGCCCAAGGTGACATAACTAATCCATCACAGAGCCAGGACTGTAACCCAGATCATTTAGATTCTGGTCCAGTGTCCTTTCTGCTATTACATATCAACTTCAGTGCTGCAAGATATTACAGCAGATGTGTGGCTGTTCTGCTGGGCATAACTGTGTGTAGCCTAAACTCAAGCAATTTGGATGTTCCCAGGGGAATGGGTGAAATAAATAAGAGTGAGACTCTTACTCTGGCATAGATTGAAGAATAGAGCACATGTATAATGTGTACTGCTCTCTTTCACCTTTGCATTCTTTGGGATTTATGGATCTTCTTTCTACATAGCAAGATGAATTATTTGAAAGACAGGTAATGTGAAACATATGCCCTGAACTCCAGAGTGAATAGCAGCTGAAACAGCTGGTAGGGCCCTTGCCCTGCCAGCGAGTACCCCCTTCATCTTCAGGCTGACAGAGCGCTGTTGGCTGCATCTGATCTGTCAGCTGATTCACTCCTCTGGAATGAGCAAATAGTCTCTGCCCTGATCTAAGATGAGAAAAAACAACAGCATAATCACTAACAACTCTGCCACTGATGCAAATGCAAACAGCAGTTTATAACAACAAAAAAAGAGGCATATATGTAGCTAGCCTATAATTAATATACTAAACAATTTAATGAATAAGCGCCTGGCTCCTCTTTGGGACAGAAAAAAAAATGTCCTATCAGGATCTACCTACAGAAATTATCAGTTTCAGCACTAATAATTTTCAGTGGAAGAATTCTCAGCTTTTTCAACGTTAGCAATACTAAAAATAAAAAGTAATAATAATACTCTAAATGGAAGTGGTACTGTAACAATCCAATTGGTACTTTCTGCCTAAAGTCTTTACATGTGATAACAAGTCACCTCTGACAACTGTCTTATTTTTATGTGTTAAGTGAGACTACTGAATTAGATAATCTCTGAGGCCCCATTTCATTGTATAATATTATAACTCTGAGCTTAATTCTTCAATGTTTAATTTTGCCTATATATCTGATAGAATTTCTCTGTGATCACTGTGCTAGCCTGTAATAGTCAGGGTTCCCATTAATCCAGGAAGAGTATTTTAAAAAATATTTAATATTCTCAGGCAATTTTTCAGAACTGTTTAAAACTAGCCTTCTGACACATGGGAAAAACAATAGTTACATCTAAAGATAAAAAGATGACAAGAAATAGAATAATAAAGAGACTAGATTAAAATATTTTATAGCTTCTCAAACAATTCTGTAGCCATATTTTACATAAATTTTACAAAATTCAAGGAAGTAGGTATTTTCTTTCTTTCTTTTTAATCTACAGAGTGGTAGTGGAACTTGCCAAGGACATACAGTTTTAGCCACAATTTAACACTAGACCTTCTAGTTTCAAGTCCAAACTCCGCACAGTTTGGATGTGCTCAGGAGGGAAGGTGTGCCCATGGGAATGGCTGAAATCAGTAAGAGTGAGACTTGTACCAATCTATGGCTGTGTCTTAATGACAGTGCTGCTATTTTCCACTGAATACATGCTTTTCATGAAGAAATAATAATGTCCAGTTCTCTACATTAGAAACTGCTATGGTCTGATTGTTTGTTTCCCCACCCCCCCAAAATGCATGTGTTGAAGTTACAACCTCTAAGATGATGGTATTAGGAGGTGGGCCTTTGGTAAGCGATTTGCTCGTTACATCATTTTATAAGAGTTTTGTGTCTTGTCCCTTCTTCCATGCGAGGATGCAGCAAAAAACAGAGGTCTATGAACAAGGAAATGGACCTTCACCAGACACCAGAGCTGCCAGCACCTTTATTTTATACTTCCCAGCCTTCAGAACTGTAAGATGTGAATTGCTGTTGTTTGTAAGCTACCTGTCTAGAATACTTTGTTAAAGCAGCCTGAAAGGACCACAACTTTGACTCATTTAAAATACATAAGTGCAAACACAAATAAAATGTAAGCTTTGTATTGACATAAACATATGTAGCAAAAGAATATAAATAGGTCTAGAATTAGATAGTTTGGGGATGGTGAGATGGAAATGAGATTGTCATGGGAATCATCTGGGAATTAAAGTATATTTGTATTTTTGGTTTTTGCATTTTGGTTTTTTCTATTTTTTTAATTATACTTTTAAGTTCTGGGATACATGTGCAGAATGTGCGGGTTTGTTACATAGGTATATACATGCCATAGTGGTTTCCTGCACCCATCGACCCATCATCTACATTAGATATTTGTCCTAATGCAATCTCTCCCCTAGCCTGACAGGCCCCAGTGTGTGATGGTCCCCTCCCTGTGTCTGTGTGCTCTCATTGTTCAACTCTGACTTATGAGTGAGAACATGCAGTGTTTGGTTTTCTGTTCTTCTGTGTGTGTGTGTGTGTGTGTGTGTGTGTGTGTGTGTGTATTATATCAAGACTTAGCCAAGCTGGCAAGTGGGTACTTAGTGTTTATTATATTATTCCATATAATTTTTCTATAGGTTTAATATAAATTGCTTTTTTATAAGTAATACATGATAAGTGCCCACCTGTTTTCCTGCAACCTAGCATCAGCATCTGTGCTTTGAGGAGGGGATACGGAAGTGCCAATCCCAGCCGCTTCAGTATCACAATACCTGGATCTCTTTGTGTGGTTTTGTTTGGCTCTGTAGTTTGTGAGTTGAGATGGCTTAAGAGCATAATGCTCAAGATTATTAGAAGATAAAATCACGAAGAGATCATAATCATGAAAGATTAAGGTAAATGGAGCATAAAACATTTAGTTATTCAATAATTTGGCTATTTTCTCACTAAGTAGTGCAATTGGAATAGGATAAATTTCTCCTACTAGCAAGTAACTCATATTTGGTAGAGAATACATGAATATTTATTATACTATTGTTTATAATTGTCTATTTACTTGATTTTAATGAAGTGTTATGCTCTTTTCAATGCACAATGTGGGAAAATTAGGGTATTTTCCTTTCCAGGCTATTTAAAGTTTAGATTGGGGGAACTTATGATTTTTGAAGAAGAAAACAATAAAAAAAATGCCCAATGAGTAATATCTTTAGCAAATTGAGTCTTTATGAGAACAGAGGAATTATTTATCAGACTAAGATAAATCTTAAGCATTCACCATTAGATCCAGGTAAGTTTAAATTATTGTGATATGATACTGATTTTCAGTCATAAATAGGTATCTATAACATGGGGATGAAAAGACACTAGGCGTATTTTATTATTTTTTTTTCTTTCTGCTATTGTTTCTGGTAGCTAGAATGTTACAAAAGCAGAGGCAGTCTGCTGCAGTCTATAAAGTATTTGAATTTTGATTTATAGTGTGTTCACTCCCCTTACTGCTAAGAACATCTCTCAATCTAAATATCTATTTTGTTTTATTCTAATAATTTATGCCAATAACTCCTGCTTGTAATCATGATTCCTCTAACCACACCACACAGTGATACTGCTGTATTCTGTTAGTTTATTCACGCAATATACATTTTTTACTGGCCAAATAATTTGAAAACTGTTGATTACAACTGGGGCAGTTCCTATTGCTGCAAATAAAGTTGGTTCTTTCTATTCCTCCTGACAGTGACAACTTGACATTTAAATTTACCTAATGATCTTAGGTATTACCAGCCTTTTAAAAAAATACTTTATTTTTTAGACCAATTTTAGGTTCACAACAAAACTGAGCAGAAGATGCAAAGATTTCCCATATGCCACCCAGTCCCCACACATGCACAGCTTCCGCATTACCAATCCCATCAGAGTGGTACATTAATTACAATTAATGAGCCCATGATTATCACCCGAAGTCAGTGGTTTACATTAAGATTCACTTAAAATTGCAATTTCACTTAGTGCTGTACATTCTATGAACTCAGGCAATATGATAGCATATACCCACCATTACAGTATCATGCAAGGTATTTTCACTGCCCTAAAAATCCTCTATGCTCTGCTTATTCATCCCTTTCTCTCCCCTAACTTCTACCGACCACTGAACTTCTTACTCTCTCCATAACTTTGCCTTTTCCAGAATATCATATAGTTGGGATTATACCATATATAGCCTTTTCAGCATGGCTTCTTTACCTAGTAGCATGCATTTAAGCTTCCTTTATATCTGTTTATGGCTTAAGACTAATTTCTTTTTAGCAACGATTAATATTCAATCATCTGGTTGAACCCATTTACCCACTGAAGGATATCTTGGTTGCTTGCAAATTTTGTCAATTATAAATAAAGCTTCTAGAAACATCCATGGGCAGCTTTTCTGGTGGACCTAAGTTTTCAACTCCTTGGGTAAATACCAAGGAGCACATTTGCTACATTATGTGGCAAGAGTGTATTTAGTTTTATAGAAAACTACCATACTCTAATCCACCGTGGCTGTATTCTTTTGTGTTTCCACCAAGCAATGAATGAGAGTTTCTGTTGCTCCACATTCTTACCAACATTTAGTATTTTCAGTGTTCTAAATTTTCTGTCAGCTCTTTGTCATACCATATTTCCATCCGAATTTTTGTTATTCCCTGAAATAGTCTTACAATATTTTTCAAATCTACGTTTTTCAGCCTATTCAACATCAAATATTTAAAATCTGCCAGATTAGCAATTCTTCTAGTTCTATTTTGAAAAAATAGTTCTGTAATTATTGAGAGGAAAGAAAAACAGCCCTTGGCCATCTCCTCAGTAGCTAGTGGTTGGATGACACTTATAATTGTGGATATGATCGCAAAGCAACTGGGAAGATTCCTGAGAGAGCTTCCCTGTTGGCACAACCCTGAGAAAGAAGGAAGCAACTGTTTAAAGGGCATAGAACTATAACTGGATCCTACTGACCTATTTTTCCTATGAAATGAAAGCCTAATATCCAAGGAAAGAAAATCAAAAACTGTCCTCCATGGGTCACTAGTGAAAAGCCATTGCATCTGAAAGAAAAAAGAAAAAAACAACAGAAAATGGCATATTCTACACCTGGTAAAGAGGATAAAATAAACACTGGACCCAGAACAACAGCTTCAGTAGTAATAGAAGTACTTGTGCAGTTTTTAACCTGGAAGACTCAAAGACACGCTATGTGACTCAGACTGAAGCTTAAATAGAACATGAAATAACATATCCTTGTATCTCCCATCACCAGCCCAGCAGTGATTGAGCAAAAGTAATTCTTGAAAACTGTTAAAGGAGCTGAAAACACACACACAGATACACACACACACACACACACACACACACACACACACACCCTTTTTAGGTACAGTATAAAGGAAAGGTCTAAATCCGACCATGGAGATGAGATTGAGACAAACCCTTTGGCAAGACAGCTCTCCCAACTTCCCAATCCCCTGCTAAACACAAATTATAACTAGAAGAATGTCAAGCCTATGGTAGGTTGAGGGTAGTCGTAGTGACAACAGGCCTCAAGCCCAGAACACCCCTGGCTGGATTACTACAAATGGATCGTAAGACCCAGCAGGAGAAAATGATGTCAATCGCAAAGAATATAAAGTATTTATGTCAGTTCATACTATCCTACATAAGATGTCTGTACTTTAACAAAAAATAATAAGGCATACCAAAAGGAAAGAAAAAAAAAAAACACATTCCCAATGATAAAAAGTCAACAGAAGTATGATATTTCTTAGAACTTTCTGATGGGGAATTTAAAATAAATGATTAATATGTTAAATGTTCTAATGAAATAGGTAGACAGTATACAAGTTTGGATAAATGATTTTAGCTGAAGTAAAAACTGTGGAAATCATAAGACGGCAATTATGGAAATGAAAATCTCATCATGAGAGATGATGTATGCTCTAGACTAAACACGGACAATAAAAGAATTAATTAAATTGAATACAGGCCAAAAAATTGCACAAAATGAAACACAAAGAAAAAATATATGTATATAAAAAATTAAAAACATAAGAATCAAGAGCTGTGAAAGAACAAATGGTTTACACATGTGTTATCAAAATCCCAGAAGGCCAGGATCAGTAGCTATAATTCCAGCACTTTGGAAGGCTAAAACAGGTAGATCTTTTCTGCCCAGGAGCTTGCGACCAGCTTGAGCAACATAGCAAAACCCTGTCTCTACCAAAATATGCAAAAATATAGCTGGATGTGATGATATACAACTTCAGTCCCTGCTACTCAGGAGGCTGAGGTTGGAGGATTGCTTGAACCCAGGGAGCAGAGGTTGTGGTCAGCTTATATGGTGCCACTGTACTTCAGCCTGGATGACAGAGACCCTATCTCAAATACATATATGTATATATATATACACACACACACACACACACACACACACACACACACATATACACATACATACACACACATACATAAAAATATATAAAATATTATATATATATTGTATATATAAAATACATATATTTGAGATAGGGTATATCTACACACACAAACACACATTTGAGATATACCTTATATAAAAAATATATATTTGAGTTAGAGTACACACACACACACACACACACGAAAGAAATGTATCTACTTTAAGTTTATGTGAGTCCTTATGTGTCAGGCGAGTCCCTCAATACAAAAGACACTTGGTTGGTGAATTCTTATCCAGTCTGCTATTCTGTATCTTTTAAGTGGAGCATTTAGGCCATTTACTTCAATGTCAGTATTGAGATGTGAGGTATTCTATTCATCATGCTATTTGTTGCTTGAATACCTTGTTGTTGTTGTTGTTTTTATTGTATTATTGTTTATAGGTCCTCTGAAATTTATCCTTTAAACAGATTCTATTTGGTGTATTTTGAAAAATTATTTCAAGATTTAGAGCTCCTTTTAGCAGTTCTTGTAGTGCTGGCTTGCTAGTGGCAAATTCTCTCAGCTATCGTTTGTTTGAAAAAGTCAATATCTTTATTTATTAATCTTAGTTTTGCTGGATACAAAATTCTTGGCTGATAATTATTTTGTTTAAGGATGTTAAATATAGGACCCCAATTCCTTCTTACTTGTACAGTTTCTGCTGACAAATCTGCTGTTAAACTGATAGGTTTCCTTTATAGCTTACCTGATGTTTTTGCCTCACAGACCTTAAGATTGTTCTCTTTCTCTTGACTTTAGATACCCTGATGACTATGTGCCTAGGTGATGATATTATTGTAATGAATTCCCTGGTGTTCTTTGAACTTCTTGTATTTGGATGTCTAGATCTCTAGCAATGTCAGGGAAGATTTTCTTGATTATTAGCTCAAATATGTTTTTCAAAACTTTTAGATTTTTCTTCTTCCTTCAGAATACCAATTATTCTTAGATTTGGCCATTTAACATAACCTCAAATTTCTTGGAGGCTTTGTTCAGTTTTTTTTTTTATTTTGTTTCTTTGTCTTTGTCAAATTGGGTTAATTTGAAAGCCTTGTCTTTGAGCTGTGAAGTTGTTTCTGTTCAATTCTATTGCTGAGACTTTCCAGTGCATTTTGCATTCCTCTAAGTTTATCTTTGATTTCTAGAAGTTTTGATTGTTTTTTATCTATGATTTCCAGAAGTTTTGATTGTTTTTTATCTATGCTATCTATTCCACTGAGGATTTTTCTATTCATATTATATATATATATATATATATATATATATATATATATACACACACACACACACACACACACACACACACACACGCATATGTATGTATATATTAATTTCTTTAAGTTGGACTTCACCTTTCTCTGGTGCCTCTGTGATTAGCTTAATAATCAACTTTCTGAATTTTTTCCCTGGCAATTCAGAGATTTCGTCTTTGTTTGGATCCATTGTTTATGAGCTAGTGTAATCTTTTAGGGGTTTTAAAGAACCTTGTTTTGTCATACTACCAGAATTGTCTTTCTGGTTCCTTCTCCTTTGGGTGGACTATGTCAGAAGAAAGATCTGGTGTTTAAGTGCTACTTTTTAGATTCTTTTGTCCCACAGGGTGAACCCTTTATGTGGCACTCTACCCCTCCTCCTAGGGATGGGGCTTCCTGAGAGCCTGGATGCATTAATGATTATTGCTCTTTTGGATCTAGGAACCCAGCAGAACTACCAGCCTTCAGGCTCATCATGGGGAGTATCTGCAATGAGTCCTGTGGTGTGAACTGTCTTCAGGTTTTTCAGCTGTGGATACCAGCACCTGCTCCAGTGGAGGCAGAAGTGGAGTGAAGTGGCTCTATAAGAGTCCTTGATTGTAGTTTTGTTTAGTGCCCTGATTTTCTCAAATGCTGGTTGTGCTAGCAGTGAAGTTGTCTTGTGGACAGACTCAGTACCTCTGGCCAGACAGGATGTTACAAGTGGAATTAGCTATTGTTTTCTCCTTTTCTTGGAATAGGGTTGTTCTTTTATGAGTTGCCATAAAGGCTTGAGTTGACTGGCCTCAAGCCAGGATGTGATGTTTTCAGGAAAGCATCAGCTGCAGTAGTATGGAGTGGATATTGTCTCGACATAGATAACCTAGAAAAGTATTTGGGCTTCTCAGGTGATGCGTGGGGTCACAGACCTCCTAGGAGTTTATGTCTTTTGTCTTTGACTACCAGGGCAGGTAGAGAAAGGTCATCTAGAGAGGATAGGGTTAGTCATGTCTAAACTCATAGTGTCCTTGGGTGCAGCTTGCTGTAGCCACTGCGGGGATTGGGATGTGGGTCTCAGGCCAATGGAGTTATGTTCCCAGGAGGATTATAGCTGTCTCCTATGTGTCATGCAGGTTGCCAGCAAAATAGGGGAAGTCAGCAGTGAAAGGCCTTACCCAGCTCACAAAGCAGTCATTAAGGCCAGTTTCACTCTCACTGTGCCCCATTAACAGCTCTGAGTTTATATCCAGGCAGCTGGTAAGCTGGGCTGAGATCTCGCACCAGGCTACAAGCCTCCCCAATGAGAAGTAAGCAGGGTTTTCAGGTCCTGAACCTCCCTGCCTGCTGTGGCTTCTGTGCATATATCTGCACTTCCTGTTTTCAACCCCTGCCACCCCCTGATTCTGCCCAGGAAAATTCACATTCTGATGACATTATTACAAAGTTCACCTGGAAGTTTCCTTCTCCCTTTGGTCCTCCCCCAATTCCACTGACAGCTCTCCCAAGGATCCCTGTGTTAGTAATGTCAGAAATGGCTTCCCTGGGCTTCCTGGGGACTGGAAGTGCCTACTGGGCTCTTTCAGCTGTTTCTTCTACTTTTATATTTCACTGAGCTCTCTAAATTCATGTCAGCTCTAGGTAAGGTTAAATCCTCCTGTGAGGTGGATTTTCAGGTTCCTCAATGAGGATGTGTTTGGAGGCAGACTTTCCCTCTCTCACATTTTGGGCACTCACAGTTTTTTGGCTGTCTCACAGAGTTTGCAGCGGCAAACCACTTCTTTTAATGGGTCTGTGAGATGTTTTGGTTTCCTGGTGTGTTCCTGCAGTAGTTCTTGTAGCAAAAGTTCACAATGTGAGTTTCCACATGCTGCTTTGTCCATTTGAGTGGGAGCTGCAAGTTAGTCCTGTGTCCTAACTACCATGGTTTTCTGCCAGCCATTAATCCATTAACTCTTTAAATACTTTTTCTATCTTATTCTTTATCTTTTCATATATTTATATATATATATATACATAGACACACACATACACAAAGGAAATGTGTGTGTGTGTGTATACAGAAAATGTATATACAAGGTATATCTATAAATGTGTGTATATATAAGGAAATGTATATATACTCAACCCAAGGAACTCAAACAAAGCAGCAAAACAAAAATGAACAGTCTCATCATAAAGTAGGCTAAGGACACAAATATACAATTCTCAAAAGAAGATGTACAAATGGCTAACAAACACATGAAAAAATGCCCAACATCACGAATTATCAGGGAGTTGCAAGTTAAAACCACAATGTAATACCACCTGCAACAATGGCCATAATTAAAAAATCAAACAATAATATATGTTAGCATGGATGTGATGAAAAGCAAACACTTTTACACTGCTAGTGGGAATGTCAAATAGTATAACCACTATGAAAAACACAATGGAGATTTTTAAGGAGCTAAAATTAGAGCTACCATTTGATCTAGCAATCCCACTGCTGGGTATCTTCCCAGAGGAAAAGAAGTCATTATATGAAAAGACACTTGCCCACACATGTTTATAGCAGCACAATTCATAGTTGCAAAAACAAGGAACCAGCCCAAATACCCATCAATCAACAAGTGGATAAGGAAAATGTGGAGACATATATATACATACCTGTAAATAAAATGTAGTTTTATATATGTATATATGGAGATAAATAAATAAATATATAACCATAAAGTAATATGAGATTTCTGGATCAAAAGGTAGCTCTAATTTTAGTTCTTTAGGGACTCTTAATAGTGTTTTCCATAGTAGTTGTACTTGTTTATATTCCCGTCAGCCATGTAAAAGTGTTTCCTTTTCACCACACCCATATCAACATGTTATTTATATATATATATATATATATGGTTTCTCAATATATGTTTTTCATGTGTGTGTGTGTGTGTGTGTGTGTCTATGCATGTATGGGTTTTTTGTGGTTATAGATATAACTGTGCGTGCACACACACACACACACACACACACCCCACCATGAAATCCTACTCAGCCATAAAAAGAAAGGAAATAATGGCATTCATAGCAACCTGAATGGAGTTGGAGATTATTACCCTAATTGAAGTAACTCAGGAATGAAAAACTAAACATCAAATTATCTCACTGATAAGCGGAAGCTATGGTATGCAAAGGCAGATAAATGATACAATGGACTTTGGGGACTCCAAAGGAAGGTGGGAGGGAGGTGAGGATTATAAGACTATGCATTAGGTACAGTGTTCACTGCTCAGGTGATGGTTGCACCAAAATCTCAGAAATCACCACTAAACAGCTTATCCATTTAATGAAACACCACCTATTTCCTAAAAACCTACTGAAACAAACAAAAAAGGAAAGAAAATGACATATAGCAAACCAAATCCAATAAGGTGAAGGGATACTGAGATTAAAAAGAACACATACTTAGCCATATCATATTTAAAGAGCTGAAAATGAGAATACTTTAAACACATCCAGAGAAAAAAGACACAACACAAACATTGTAACAAAGATAAGAAAACAGCACACTTCTCATGGGAAAACATGCAAAAAGATTAGACACTGGAATTATATAGTTAAAGTGAAAACAGCAAGGGGGAAAAAAAGCCAGGTGGAAACCCTGAACTCTCTACCCAGTAAAAATATCTTTCCAATTAAGAAGGCATAGAGACCCTTTTAGCAAAACAGAAACTGAATTATTGGTAAAAATTCTATTATAGTATAGAACTGTTAAAGGATGTTCTTCAGATGCAAACTTAGATTTGAAAAAAGAAATGAGGTACACTGAAAATTGAATACATATAATAATGTTTTTCTATTTTAAAAAATTTATAAGATAATTGATTGCCTAAGGCAAGAATAGCAGTAACATTCTGTGTGTTCATAGCATATGTAAAAGGAAAATATTGAATAGCAAAAGCACAAAGAATGAGAGAGTGCAATTAGGAATATAATGTTGCAAGATCCTAATATTACATGGGAAGTGGTATATTATTTTAACCAAAATAATAAAATAAATATTCATGAGTTTTTAATGATAGAAATAAATGACAGAATCTTTTAAGCTGGGGAGAAGGGACAGCTGTTTCCTACAAAAAATTTCAATCCATAAATGTAGCATAAATTAGGAAAATAGAAAATCACCATTAGAGCATCACAATAACATTGTTGCTGGAAACACAGTCTAATGATTTTTGAAATTAATAGACAAAGGTTAAAGAAGAAATCAGACATTTGAATAGTCTCACATTATATTTGCTAATATAGTCATCAACTTTAAAGGAAAAATAGCATATTTGCAACACATAAATTAGAATTCACTACCTCAATCACATGATCAAAGACCAATACCAGCAAAAATAAGATATATTGTCCTCCTGTACCCCTAGTATAAATCATTATGAAGAGCATAACTTTTTATGCCAAAAAATTGACAAACAAAAGAGAAAATATTAAAATTACTTCAATTGAAGAACAGTTTACTAAATGAATAATCAGTACTCCAAGAGTCAAGATCATGAAAGACAAAAGATAACTAAGGAATTGTCACAGATTAGAAGGAAGGAAGCATGATAAGTAAATGCAATAGGTAATACTAGATTGGATCCTAAAACAGAAAAAAGGAATTAATGCAAAAACTGGTGCAATTCAAATTACATCTGTAGATATGTTAATACTATTATATAAATTTTAATTCATTCTTTTCATTACTTTACGATACTAATACAAGACCTTAGCATTACAGAAGCTGAGTGAAGGATATATGTGATCTCCATATTATTATTGCAACTTCTCTTTAAATCTAAAATTATTTCAAAATAAAAAGTAAGAAAATAACTATTTTCAATAACATAATTTTAAAATACCTGGAAATAAATTTTATAATCTATGTGCAAAACCTTACAGTGAAAACAACAAAACTTTGTAAAGAGAAATAAAAGCAATGCAGTTGGAGGCCATCATATTAAGCAAATTAGTGGAGAAACAGAAAACCAAATACACATATTCTCACTTATAAACGGAAGCTAAACATTGGGAACACATTGACATAAAGATGGGAGCAATAGACATTGGGGGCTACAAGATGGAGGGAGAGAAGAACAGGCAAGGGGTGAAAAACTGCCTGTTGTGTACTGTGCTCACTACTTTGGTGATGGAATAATATCCCACACTTCAGCATTGCACAATATACCCATGTAACAAACATGCACATATACCCCTAAATATACAATAAAAGTTAAAATTATTTTTAAAAAGAACTAATAAATTGAGACATAAACCGTGTTCATAGATGTGAAGATTTAATGCTTTTGAGATGGAAAAATTTTCTCAAATTGATATGCAGAATCAATGTAATCTCAAATAAAATTTGACATTATACTACCTGACTTCAAAATATATTCAAAACATATTATGCAATTGTAGTGGCATAAAAACACACAGAACAATGGAACAGAGTAGAGAACCCAGAAATACATCCACATATTTACAGTCAGCTGATTTTAAACAAAGGTGCCAAGAATATACATTGGTGAAAGGAAAGCTTCTTCAATAAATGGTGCTGAAAAAACTGGATATTCACATGCGTAAGAATGAAACTAGACCCTTATCTTTTACCATATATACAAACAATGACTCAAAATGGATTTAAAAATTAAATGTAATACCCCAAATTATGAAACTACCAGTGGAAACACAGAGAAAATACTTCAAGATATTGTTCTGGGCAAATTTTATGAATAAGATTTCAAGAGCATGGGCAAATAAAGCAAAAATAAACAAATTGAACTATACCAAACTAAACAGCTCCTGTACAGCAGCAAAGGAAGCAATCAGCAGAATGAAGAGATAACCTAAAGAAAGGGTAAAATATTTGCAAACTATTCATCTGCCAAGGAATTAATATTTATAATGTATAAGAAACACAATTCAACAGTAAGAAAAGAAATAACCCAATTTAAAAATGGGCAAATTATCTGAACAGACATTTCTGTAAAAAAGGAGAAGTAAAAATAGGCATATTTTATTACATGTAAATTATACTTCAGAGAGTCATCCTGACCAAAAAAAAAAAAAGTAAACAAAAATTAACCGATTAAGGAGAATAGAAGGAAATTCTGCCAATTGGTGAGGAAATAAAGAATGCTTGAGTGCATGTTTACTGTAATATTAGCCGATAACATTTTATTGCTTACCATGAACTCTTCCGGATGCTAAATATGTATTGACTCAATTAATCTTTAGCAGAAACCTTTGAGAGAGCACTACTCTTAGGTCATTTTCACAGATACTGAAACTGAAGTGTAGAAAGGTGAAGTAATTTGCCCAAAGTCATGTAGTTCTAAGTACCATTTTGTCTGACAATATCTTTATTTCCTCTCTCTTCCTAAAAGATGCTTTCACCAGATATACAATCTACCTAGTCACTTCTGTTTTCTCAACATTTTGACAACATTCTCACACTGTATCCTGGCTTCATGAGTGAGGATTTATGTGTTTCTGGCCAGTGCTTAGAGATTTTATAAACCCACTGCCTCTTTAAAATGAATTTATTTGAGGTGGAAAGAGCTTAGGATTATATCAGTTTGGGTCTTCAAACTTTAAAATACATACAACAGCTATTGCTTATAAATTATCAGGAAAAATTTTTGTTTGCTTGCTTGCTTTTGTATTCTTGGTTTTTGACTTTTTTAATGTCATTTTTTAATCTACCCACAGATATATAATAGGAATGGATGTAGTCTTTCACTAATGAACAGCCTTCTTGGACTTAGAATTTAACTTGTCATTTCTTATTACTACATAAATGAAGGTTTTTAAAATATCCTGTGGTTCATTGAAACCTAGGGTTTTCAACTGCCAGACAGTAGCAAATGACTCTGTACAGCCCCGACCTTTCTCTCCACTTACCATCCTGCACTTTTCTCTTAGACTGTAAAGATTTACCATTTTTTCACTAGGCCAGCAATTAATTTAAAGGTGTGTTTTACAGCATTTAATTAGGCATTTCTGATTTTTATGACATGACAAGAGCATTTTCAGGACATCTAATCTGACATGTTGCTGTAAATTGAAACCTCCTTTTTCTGTGCATTTAAAAAATGTTTTCAAATAAGCAGTAACTAGTGTTGCACACCAAAATTAGTCTTGTATTCTATGCTCAAAGACTTACATTAAAACTATAATAAATTGAAACAAATGCAATTAAATTTTAATGTGAGAAAATTTAGGCAATATTCATTATAATAGAAGAATACCAAATTGTACCTGAAATAATTCAAATTTTAAAATGTATGTATCTTTGTGAACAGGGAGACTAAGAGAAAATCAAAAAGAAAGGTTATGAGATTCTGAACACTATATTTATTATTGTGAACACTATATTTATTATTTGATGATAGTGGATATTATTCTTAGTCTTTAAACACTTTTTTTACTTTCAAAATTCTCTGTACTTAGTATATATTAGAGGAGAAATTTTTAAAGAATCCCTCTCAGAAATAGCCACAGAACCTGTTACATATTAATAGAATATTTACAGATAATTTCAAATAAACTGCTTAAAAAATAATTGTCACCACCTTAGTTTGCAACATAGCAAAAAAGATAGAAAAAAACATTTATTTTACTTCACTCTAGTAATACAATTTTCAACACTCACACATCTATATGAGACTATGTAGGTATCTCAGCAAAAAGAAGGAAGTACAGGATGCAGACAATATATATAATAGGAATATAAATGATAAAGCATAGATTATAGGGCAGGGAAGAGAAGAAGCTGACAGCTAAATGTGATGGCATTGGTAAAATCATGACTTTCATAAACTGTGTAAAGATGAGAAAATTTTTTCTAATCATTTTCTATGTAATCTCTACCTTAAAAAAAAAAAAGTACCTTTAGGGGAGGTTAAAAACTGACTAATTTAGCCCTCAGAAAAAGTCCTGGATATAACTTTCTTTATGCACAAGTGTTGGAGGTTGTTTCACTGAAGGCATGTATCTGATTTTATGCCCATCGGTAAGTACAGTGTGTATATATTTGAGCTCTTGGGACAGTAAGCTTTATTAAAGAATACCTAATGTTCATGCTGACACAGTGGCGGACTCCTGCAATCCCAGCAC
Organism: Sapajus apella; assembly: GCF_009761245.1. NCBI lineage: Eukaryota > Metazoa > Chordata > Mammalia > Primates > Cebidae > Sapajus > Sapajus apella. Next base: position 5,119,433 of record NW_022436947.1, read on the forward strand.
TTTGGGAGACTGGGGCAGGTGGATTGCTTGAGTTCAGGAGTTTGACACCAGCCTGGGCAACATGACAAAACCTTGTCTCTACAAAAAATACACAAAAAAAAAATCAGCTGAGCATGGTGGACTGTGCCTGTAGTCCCAGCTACTTGGGAGGCTGAGGTGGGAAGATCGCTTGAGCTTGGGAGATTGAAGCTGCAGTGGGCTATGATCATGCCACTGTACGCCTGCCAGGGTGACAGGGTGAGAGAGGCCCTGCCTCAAAACAAACAAAAAAGAATTCTAAATATTCAGCGATCTGCCTATTTTATTTTTCTTCTTTTGTCTTGGAGAGTTTTCCTCTTGGAACCTGAAATATTTTATCTCCAAATAACTGGAATTTGGCATTTTCCATGTATGACCTCATTTGACAAGGTTTGAGTTGATGATCTGATCACAGTTTAAAATATTCCTTTTCAGATGGCATTTCTTATTTTATAAGAGCTATTTTAAATTATATTATGGCATTGATAACTGTTTAAAAATGTGAATGCCTCAGAATATTTTGCTAAATTCTTTTAATCCAAGGAAATTATTGTATGCATACTTTTATGCAAACTAAAATAATAAATGTATTAACTATCTTATGTAAAAAACATGACATCTTTTTCTCCATGTCTACTGAGAAAGCACTAAGAGGAAATTTACTTAAATTTAGGCAAGAGAAAATTTGAAACAACCATATTTTGAAACTTTGTGAAAACCTGTAATCAATTTTTGAAAAAGACTGGAGACAATGGATTTTTTTTTTTTTTTTTTTTTTTTTGCTCAGTAATGCCTATTACAGCACACTGTAGCTTTGGGAATTATTTAACTGAATAATTATTTAACTGAAAAATAACTGCTTACTCATACTGAAATTTTATATTTGAAAGGTTAAAAGTAGGTAGACTTTCCAATAAAATTATGAGTTCCTTATTCTGTAATCTTATAAATTATCAACACCTTCAAGAAAATAATATTGTTGGTTACATGTTTGGCTATTTCCAATATAACAGAAAAACATGCTTGTCTAAATGTGGCACTGGTGTTCCTAGTAACAAATTTCCATGGTGGTATTAACTTTGACTTTGTTTACCACTGTAGAATACATTTAAAATACCTTTGCAACCTGTTAGTTCCAAGTAGCTATAGTTAATGCCTTAGTACCGTGCTTAAGCGCCCATAGACAATAGCCATTTTGGACTAGAGAATCAGCCCATCAAATTCATCAGAAAACAGAATGCCATTAGGATTAACAGTTTGGGGCTAAAACCAGAATGACTGTGAGGTTGTAATAGGAATAGGAAATAAGCAAATAAGAACAACACACTTTAACAAAAATACTTAGGAAGCTCACACATGAGTGGATGTGGAAAAGATCACAAAATCTAGGCTAATACAGTCAGAAGGAGATTGATGATGATGCGATACAGAAATAGATAAAAATCCTTAGTTACTAAGCATTGCAGGAAACATTTTTGGAAGGTATTATGAAATCTAGAAGTTTATGTCTTCCTTTTATATACTCAGAGTCCTCCACAACCTCCTTTTCAAATGCATACCTAGAAAGAAGTCGCTCAGGCATTAAATAGTACATACATGGAGTTTGCCTATATCTGGTAATGATAAAATAACTGATTCCAGGCTAATTTGCTCTCTGTGTCACCAGACAAAGCCAACATTACTTTCACCCTCTAAATTTGCAACCACTCATCACAACAATATGATGGGGTTTCTGGCAACATTGATGAAAACATTTTTATGACAAATTATGAAACTGTACAGATAAATGAAGCAATTATTTGTAGACTTTGTACAAGAGGTAGAAAAAGATTATGATCTAAGAGAGAAGGCGAATGCCCAAGGCAAGTCCTACCATTGCTTTAGCTTTTTGCTTTAGATAAAATCCCCCAACATCCGCAAAAGCAGCACTAGAAACCAGGAGGCAAACTACTCTCAGAGCTCAGACAGATTTGGGGATAATTTGTGTTTGCAAAAAAAGAGGAGAACTGGTATGAATGAGGCTTTCGTAGAGTGCCTAGAAGAACATTGGTTTTGTAGTGAGACTAAATTAGCCTTAGAATAAAGGCTGCTTTTAGACCCACCATAATAAACCTTAAAGGAAAATGAAAAGATGTACCTGATATAAAATAACCTCATTGTGCACAAGAACAACGTCCAAAAACTTGTATAAATATTTAATTTTCAAAAATGTAAAACTTATAATATCCAACACCCAATCAAAAATTAGCAGACATTCAAAGAAGCTGAATAAAATTAACCATATCTAAAGAAAAATCAATCAACAGAAACAGACTAAATAACAAAAGGCCTAAGAATTCAGAAGAGAATGAACTATAAATATATTAAAATACATGAAGAAAAGAATAAATGAAATAGAAAGAAAAAATAAAGATCCAAAACACAAACTGAACTTCTAGAAATAAAAATACAAAATTCAAATTAAAAAAAAACATACATGGGATGAAATTAACAACAGGTTATACACCACAGCAGAACAGGACATTGCACATGAAAACATGGCCTTAGAAATATCCTAGATGAAGCATACCAAAAACAATAAAGAAAGAAAAAAATGATCATAGCCCAGGTGATCCATGGGATATCAAACAGACCAACATATATGCAGCTGGAGTACCGTAACAAAAGGATGAGGGTATTAAAATGTTTTTAAAATGTAACTGCCAGTATTTTCCAAAATTGTTGAAAATTTTAAACTCAGAGATCCAAAAAGCTCAATAGTCTCTGAGAGAATAAACTTTCTTTTTACACAAAAGAAGGCAAAACCTAACCAAATGTCTGAACCTAATGACAGAGAAAAGTCTTTAAAAAGCTACAGAGAGGAAAAACATGTGCAGATAAAAATCACAGCAGAATTCTCAGAAGTAATGAAGGCCAGAAGACAACAGAGCCGCATTCTCAGTTTGCTAAAATGAAAGTATTGTTAACCTAGAATTTTCTATCTCATGAAAATATCTATTCAAAGTTAAGGTGAAAAACAGATATTCCAACAAACAAAAACTATGAGAATTAAAGCTAGCAGGTTATTACAAGAAAAAAAAATCCTTTAGCCAGAAAGAAAATGACACTAGAAACAAATTTGAATCTATATGAAAAACGACAGCAGCGGCCGGGTGTGGTGGCTCATGCCTCTTTGTAATCCCAGCACTTTGGGAGACCAAGGTGGGCGGATCACGAGGTCAGGAGATTGAGACCATCCTGGCAAACACAGTGAAATCCTGTCTTTACTAAAAATACAAAAAGCCAGATGTAGTGGCTCGCACCTGTAGTTCCAGCTACTCGGGAGACTGAGGCAGGAGAATCACATGAACCAGGGAGGCAGAGGGTGCAGTGAGCCGAGACTGCACCACTGCACTCCAGCCTGGGCAACAGAGCAAGACTCCAACTCAAAAAAACAAAAAAACAAAACAAACAAAAGATGGCAGCAGCAGATGAACAACCAAAACAATGCATATGTGCAATAATATTTATAATTTTCTCAGTATATAATCTCTTTAACAGATCACTACAATTTAATGACATAGACTAATGTACATGGCATTTGTAACACATAAAAACAATATGTATTACAACAATTGAAGAAAGGATGGGAGAAGAAAATTTATTATATTTTTGTGTAAATTTTTTACACTATATGGGAAGTAGTATAATATTTGAAAGTAGATTACAATAAGCTAAATGTTTATATTTTATACTCTAGAGCAAGGATCAGCAAACTACAAGCCACAGCCAAATCTAGCTTCCTCTGGCCCAAATTTGGTCATACCTATTTGTTCATGTATTTATATAGCTGCTTTTGTTCTACAAAGGTAAAACTTACTAGTTGTAAAGGAAACCATATGGCTCACAAAGCTGCAAATACCTATCTTGTTATAGAAAATGTTTGTAAGACAACCACAAAATAAAGAAGAAAAAGAAAAGAAAGAGGAACAATACATAGATAATAAAGTACTGTACAAAAGCGGTCCCAAAAGCAGGGTGTTAGGTGGGTGACAGAGAACAAAAAACAGATTGAACCAATAGAAAACAAATAGTAGATAATAATTTTAAATGGAATTATATAAATAATTATGTTAACACTCCAAAAACTCCAATTAAAAGTCAATGATTATCAGACTGAATAAAAATGCAAGAGAAAAAATGGCTAGAGAAATAAAACATATGACCACACAAAAACTTGTGCATGAATATTTACAGCAAGAAGCCAAAAATGCTAAATGCCCCTTAAATAATGAATATACAAACAGGTGGTAGTATGGCTATTTAATGGAGTATTACTCAATGATTAAAAAAAAAAGAACTGAGGCCGGGCGCGGTGGCTCAAGCCTGTAATCCCAGCACTTTGGGAGGTCGAGGCGGGTGGATCACGAGGTCATGAGATCGAGACCATCCTGGTCAACATGGTGAAACCCCGTCTCTACTAAAAAATACAAAAAATTAGCTGAGCATGGTGGCGCGTGCCTGTAGTCCCAGCTGCTCAGGAGGCTGAGGCAGGAGAATTGCCTGAACCCAGGAGGCGGAGGTTGCGGTGAGCCGAGATCGCGCCATTGCACTCCAGCCTGGGTAACAAGAGCGAAACTCCGTCTCAAAAAAAAAAAAAAAAAAAAAAAAAAAGAACTGACATAGGCACTAACATATAATCTCACCGATGTTATGCTACGTGAAAGAAGTAACACAAAAGATTACATAATTTTGCACATGATTCAATTTACATAAATGATAAATGGACTAAGTTATACTGAAGAAAAACAGGAGTATGGTTGGTTGCGCTTGTGGTAGTGGGAGAAGTTGACTGTAAATGTTGACAAGAGAATATTGTGGAGTAATAGAAATGTTCCGTATGTTGATTGAGGTCGTCATTGCACAAATGCATATTTTTGACAGTATTTATAAAACTTTACACTTGAAGTTAACGATCATTATTTAATGTAAAGTATATTACCCAACATTATACTCAATAGACTATTATTATTCTCCAAGAGTAATATTACTCAATAAATGCTAGTATACCCATTCAAAAAATATACAAGAATACTCAGTATTAGTATTCAATAAAAAGTAATCCTATTTTCAATAAAACAAACTATTATAATTCATTTTATTATTATCATAAGTCAATGAAGCTGACTTAAATATATGTATGTAATGAGTGGGCAAGTTGTTATTTTTAAAAGTTGAAACTCCTTGGTAGTATTAGAAGTCAGGGTGGTAGGTAGTGACAGGAAGTATAAGAGAGTATTCTGAGATGTTGGTAATATACTGTTTCTTGATCTGAGTACTACCAATTACATGGAGGTTTGAATTGTGAAAATGTCTGTTATTTTCCTTTTTCTTTTTGAGATGGAATCTCAAACTGTCACCCAGGCTGGAGTACAGCGGCATGATCTTGGCTCACTGCAACCTCTCCTTCCTGCAATTCTCCTGCCTCACTCTCCCGAGTAGCTGGGATTACAGGTGCATATCACCACATCCGGCTAATTTTCTGTATTTTTAGTAGAGACAGGGTTTCACTATGTTGGCCAGACTGGTCTCGAACTCCTGACCTCGTGATCCGTCCGTCTTGGCCTCCCAAAGTGCTGGGATTACAGGCGTGAGCCACCGCACCCGACCTATTTTTCTAAATGTATATTATATATCAATAAATTTCCAAGCAAAATATAAGCATCAGCAGGAGAAAAATATAAAACACTGGAGTTTCTTAATGGTCATAAGTTGTCTGAACATCTGTCACAATCTTTAGTCTTTGAAAGGGGGCAGTTGAGAGAGAATAATTAATATTCATGTATACAAATTTGCTCTTAGCCATTCTAAAGTTTCTCTTACAGGTGGTAAAGGTAGGTTTATACCAGATGAACCGTAAGAGATAGTTTCATTCATGATTCTGGCTACTCCAGTAACAAAAGTTAACAACAGTATTTCCTGCTGAAGGAATGTGTGATCATCTCAGACATGCCTGAATAATTTTAAGCAGTAAGTGGACACAGCATTAAATAGCATGATACACCATAGTAAAAAAGCTTTCTCATACACTAAGTTCAATATTTCTGATTGAATGAAGATAAAAAAATATGTTTGGTGTGCTTAATAGCTAGTATCCCTTTTTACCAAGGAGAAAGCAAGCGTTGGGTTTTGCTCCTGGCATTAAATATTTTTATTTTCCTTTGTTTACACACTAACCTTCTATATATTATATACCTACTACTAGTTTTCCTACCACAAATATCATTGTAAAATTTCATTTTGAAATAATTTTTTAAAAAATAGTTGGAAACTTCAAAGATAAATATAAAATAATAATGATATACTAGCATCTTTTACATTACATATGTCACTTAAAGTTTGTGAATAAGGAGAAATCAACAAAAGAAAAAGAATTGGAACAGAAAAGGGTGTGATTAATAGTCGTTTCTAGCATATTGAATGAGCACTCTAATAATCAATAGTGCTTTAGGATTGGGGAAAATGGGGCAATAAAAATTTGTTCTGTTCTATATTTTAACTGACAATTAGAGATAGATAGATAAATAGATGGATAGATAGACAGATGATAGATTGATGAATCACATGACATATCCTCCATAACCTTTCATAAAATCTAACTTCTCATGCTCCAAAATAGGCCTGTATTAAATTTGTTGCTGTAAAAAAAAATTATATTTCTCCAGAAATAAAAAAAAAAAAAAACAGTACTGTAGGTCAGTCTATTATTTGCTGAATTCTGCAGGGACCACAGAGTTGACTGACCCTTAGAAATGAGACTTTAAATCTTCTGCAATAAGATGGTCCTTAACAAATCCCCTGTCACATGGAAGGGAGTGAAGAATTTAATATTCCCAACTGTAACTCCCTGACTCTGAGGCTGCAGAAACCTACTTTAATCAATAAAGGAAGTATATTTTTCCTTGAAGATACCAGCACTATAACAATGCAGTGCTAAAGGTGACTGTTTTCTGCTTGGTCATTTTCGGAATGTAGCACCACTTGGAGGATGACCATTTAACTCTTTTGCTATTTATTTAAGCAATAAATCAAGAGATGAGCACACTGACTTCCTGAAAACTTTAAATTGACCTCCTAGTGGCTCCATAAGCAAAAGAAATAGAATGAACAATAATCAGAAGACTGAGTCATCCTGCAGAGAAAGCTTTCAAATATAGTGTATTTGCCTTATTTTCTACTTTGGAGCTACGTGATCAGATGAAAAACAGACAGGTAAATTTATCAATAGAAGTTGTCTAAAATTGCCCTTCAGGGTTGTGGTTTTTACTACTTATATGCAAGAGGAAGACATCTAAATCCTATATGTTTAAAATAACTTCCCTACTTGGGCATTAAAATCAGAAGATTAATGTATCATGCTTTTGCTTGCATTTCTGTTCTCAAACGCAATGTCTCAGCTAACTGCCTTCTGTTTTTATTAATGTTTTCAGAATATAAAAGTGATGGCTGGGTCTGTCTTGGATGGTATACAAATTTTACGAAATCCAAACATATTTGAGAAATATAAACACACTTGTATTGACTGAGGACTATAACTGAGGATTGAGCTCTGGTTTGAAATTTTTTACAAAGTACTTTATAGTTTCAAAATCTGTTCATGTGCAACAGTTCATTTAATCATCATAACCCTGTGAGGTAGATATTGTTATAATTCCTAGTTGATAAATGGAGAACCTGCAACATAGTTTTCACACAGGGTAGAGCTGCCTATATACCACAGATCTGTTTATTCAGACGACATTTTGTGAATACCTATTTTGTACCAGATACAGTGTTGTGCGACAGTAGAGAAAGAAAACTAATGCAAGTAGACACAGTACAGTGGAGAGAGAAACTAATTTCTCCAAATACAATGTTATTGTTGGCCAGAAAGTAAGCTCAGAATATTATGGAAATATATAAAATACAGCCAACTGATGCACTTTAGCAGTGTATGTTAGGAAGGACTACTAAAAGTTAATTAAATTTTAATGACCAATGAAGGTCAGTTAGGTAAAGAACTGCACAGGGCATTCCAGGCAGTAGCATCGGTATTTCATAAGGAACAGATTTCTACATGATCGTGGAAGGAAGAAGTCACCAATGGTGCAGGATAACTGGAATACAGCGTCCAACAGTAGAATGACAACAAATGAAACTGCAGATGGAAGCGGCCAAATTATGAAAGATCTTTATATATTACACTGAGGAGGTTAGATTTCAGCCTGAAGGCAAAGGGAAACCATGGAGACATTTTACCAGAAAATATCATCATTATATTTGTTTTCATGGAAAAAAAAAAAAAAACCCTCTGGCAGCGTTTGTGAAAATAGTTTGGAGAAGGGACAGACCTGGGGTACGTAGATTAGGTAGGAGAGTGAAACAATTCGAGGCCGCCATTAAGGGCAGTGGATACACTGAAGAGGAAAAAGGGATGAAGATATTAAGGTGAGTACAAAACAGGACAACTTAGTTTTCAGACTTGATCAATTAAGCGGATACTAAGCGTGAAATGTTGATGGAGTTCAAGTTCAAATGCACATTCAATGGGATGGACATTCAAGTGGAGTTGAATATATGAATCTAGAGGCCAGAACCCCAGGCTCAAATTACATTTTGGATATATCAGTAGTTATGTGACCAAGGAGAGAGGATTAAATTAATCAGGAAGAATATTAAAACAAAAACAGAAGATAACTGAAGGCAATACTCTGGGCAAGCACAAGCAGGGGAAGCTGAGAAGAAGGCGAATCTGTGAAAAATACAAAATAAGCAAGGAAACAAATCCAAACAGTTTTAAGTAGGATGGGGTGGTCAAAGGGATCAGGTATTGAAGTAAAATTAAGTTACTCTACATAAAAGACACAGTGGAGACTCTGGTGAGAGTGCTGTCGGTGAGGAGGCATGGATGATGATGACATGGCGAACAGGTTTACGTGTGGACCACAGGTGATGAAGTGAAGACTGCAAATGCAAATAACTCCTTCTGGAAACTTGGATATGAAGGAATGAATGGATTTGACTAGTATATAATGGAAACATAGAACTAAATTCTGGACTCAAGCAGTCTAACTCTAAATTCCTATGTTCCACTTTTTCTGTCTGTTTTTTAAAAAATGATTTATAAACTATTAACATAGTTCTCTTCTAAGCCAATTAGTTTAGCTGGTTAGGACTTGCCGCTAATGAGGTGAAAGTTCTTTCTACGATAGCTCATACTCTTGACCCTCAGGGATGGCCTTACAAATGTGTACCTTTTGACGGAACAGAGGAAATGAGTAACCGTGAGTAGCTCAGAAATCTGATTATCATCCTGTGCAAACTATAGGTCACAGATCAGTAGTATCCTCTTTGCATAACAGGACAGGGCTCTTAATGATGGTACAAACAGTATAAGTCTTCAGAGACTGCAAATGCAAAGACAAAACTGATGCCGTATTCCTAGGTTTCTAACCAGACTTGAATGAGAACATCCTCGTCCATGCCCCAGTTTTCATAATGGCAGGGCTAGTCTTAAGTAACAGTGTAAAGTATTGAATGTTACTTTCTTCTTATTTCATTGCCCTTCGGTTACCCAAGTTCTACATGCTATTCTGGTCATACTTATCATCTTAAAAATCAGACATTACATATTGATGTAATCTGTCCTTTATATCAGGCATAAAAATACTTTGAGACCTTTAATGATCAACACCATTCCTGCCTTGAAGGCACTTGCAGTTTCATAACAGAGAGGGAAATGTGATACATTCTACTTGGCATACCTTTCTCTCTCTCTTGGCTATATTAAAACTCCCATACATCCTTCTACTTTGTATTTGGGCATCATGTCTTCCTGAGGCCTTTAATAATATGGACAATAGTGGGAGCCATCCCCTCTTCTGCTCTTCCCTACCATCCTTGGTACATCTTCTCCAGTAGAGCCCCAGCCATATCTAAGGCTAATTAATTTTCCACCACTCTTCTAAGTCATGGTCTCCTTGGGACAGGTATTTTGACTTGATGTTTCTTCTTCAGAGCCTAACCTCATGCAATTCAATTCCTGACACATAATCACTGAAATTTGTCATAAATACAAGTAACTTTAATACAATAAAGAACATGTCACAAGAAAATATGAAGTTCTTTAAGACGTCAGAGAACAGAGTATTAGGTAACATTTGCACTGGGTTTAGAAAAGTCATTAAAATGTGAACGTGCAGAAATGGAGTAAGACAGGTATTCGAATGTAGAGGAAGCTCATAGGAGCTCTCAGGCATGATGTAAGAAGAAAAGCAGGGAAATTAGTCACCCCTGGCTGCCAAAACAAAATACCATAGACTGGGCGGCTTAAACAACAGACGTTTATTTTCTCACGCTTCTGGAAGCTGGAAGTCTGAGATCAGGATGCCAACATGGTCAGGTGGTGGTGAGGGATCTCTTCCTGGCTTGCAGACAGCTGTCTTACTGCTGTGTCCTCAGGTGGTAGAGAGGAAAGGCAAGCTATCTAGGGTCTCTTTTTTTAACTTTTATTTTACATTCAGCGGTATAAGTGCAGGTTTATTACATAGGTAAACTTGTGACATGGGAGTTTGTTGTACAGATTATTTCATCACCCATATATTAAGCCTAGTGCCTATTATTTTTCCTGATCCTTTCTCCTCTCAGCCTCCATGCTCTGATAGGCTCCAGTGTGTATTTTTCACCTCTATGTGTCCATGTGTTCTCATCATTCAGCTCTCACATATAAGTGACAACAAAAGGATACTAATCCCATTATAAGGGGCTCATCCTCATGACCTCATATAAGCCTAGTTATCTAAAAAAATCCCTATCTTCAAATATCATAAAATTAGGGCTCAGGGCATCAATATGTAAAATTTGGGGGACACAATTCAGCCCACGGCAGTCAAGCAATAAGACTGGGAAGGGAAATTACAATCTAACTTTGGAGAATTCTGTATATCAAATCAAGGATTTTGCTCATCCGTGACCATAGTCACATTCAGGATCTCATCCCCATAGCTGTGAGAATAGGAAAGTCTTCATATTATTGCAATATAAGAGAATTATAAAATTAACGTAAGTCCACACTTTGATCCTAGATAAAATCATTTTTACATTGAGCATTTTAGGAACTCTTAATTCAACATATGGGACTTTGGTTCAGATATAACCCACTTACATGAGGATTTTAAGTCAGGGAATTATGACTTTTCCATTGATGAGACTAGTATATGACTTCAGGAGGGGTTAACATCATGGTCCCAAGGCTGTGTTCTGGTCATCAGCAGGTGGAAATCCCCCAATTAAAAAATTCAAGAGCAAGTGAGTATTGGCAGAACCTCACTGGCAAGAGCACCAGTCATCTTTAAGACTATTCACAGACAACAATGATAACATCGACTCTGAATGTATAGGGCATGTCTTGTTTTACTGATGCCTGGAAGCTTTTCAAGAGTTTCTGTTTTGGAGTTCCCATTTGAACATAGTCACCTGTTTTGTGACTTGGCTATCATGAAACCCTTAAACCTGGAATATGCTGCCTCCAATAGCTATGGAAACCAAGCAGTATTTAACCCCTTTTGTTTTAGGTGGTGGCTCCAAGTCCCATAGTTTAGTAAGCTGGCGAAAGTCACTTCGGGCTGCTGCCCATATAGTGCTAAGAAGGCTTTAGATTTTTATCCTCATATTCCTCCATCTTTAGCTGACTGCCTTTAGATGGCATGCAAAGCAATGCAAGCTATTTCTTTGGTGGAGCCACTCTAAAAATACCATGAATATTCATCTGAAATTCTTTCAAGATACTGCCAGAAGGAAAAAATATGGAAAGTGTAAATGAAACAAAAATGTCAGAATGTTGATAAATGTTAATATTAAAAATGTGCATGTTGATATTATAGGATGTATATATGGTGGTTTAATATACAATCTATTTTGTGTATATTTAAAATTTTTTAAACTAAGAATGCTTTTAATGACATGTTTGGACTCCAGTGAGTAATTTATATTATGCTAGGGTTTTCTTAACCGCTGATGATATATCACTAGCTGGAGATTCAGGACAGTTATTGTGCACTGGATGCCTTGGTAGGGGATGGCAAACTTATCTTAATCCTCTTTGTAAAGTATTACAGAGGTTATGAAGAAAGCTGATGCAAGACTGCATACCAAGTGCCAGTAACAGAAGCATCTGTTAAATCACCTTTATGATATATGCCAGTAAGGAACAGAGGGCACTTCTCTGTTTAGTTTTGACCATCCACAGTGAAGTGCAAAGTACTAGTGACTTTTAAAATTCTTTTTCAGTCAGATAAAGTCGTTTAACTGGGAAATCACATTGCATAATGTCTCTGCCTGCATTAAATCTTTTATATGGAAATGAATTCATTTGTCTACTCCTGGAAAGCAGGATTGTTTCCATTACGTGACTGTAGCAAGTTTTAGAGTTACGTTAATTTCTTAGCAATGCCTCTGGTCAAATGTCAAAGGACCCATCAGGGTGATATTAATGATTTCATTCAACCACCCTGTACTCTCACTGAATTTAAGAACTCAGAAAGTCCAAATTGACTATACAGTCTTAAGGAAGAACAGCAAGCAGTCCAGATGAAAAAGCCAGCAACAGCTTTAGAAGCTCCAGTATACAGTAAGGCCTCTTATGAGTCTCCCTTCACCCTTTGCTATAGCCCTTTGGTGGGGAATGGGAAGTCGGGTATGGCATAAGAACCTGGCTCTAGTTCTTCTCAAATTTCTTGCTGAACTTGCTCCCATATCTCTCGAAATCTGTTCTGCATCTCTGCAGAGGTTATGATTTTCTCTGTGTTCCCATACACCTGCTTGATCTTTAAGAGCAGCTGCCATAGACTAAGTGTCTGGCTGTAAGTACTGACACTGCATGCAAGTGCCCTTGCTGGATTTTTGCTGAAACGGGCCTCTTTCCCCTGGCTACTAGCATCTTTTTTATTGTTTGTGATATGGTTTGGCTGTATCCCCACCCAAATCTCATCTTGAACTGTATGCCCATAATTCCCACATGTTGTGGGAGGGACCTAGTTGGAGATAATCGAATCGTGGGGGCAGTTTCCCCCATACTGTTCTCTCATATGGTAGTAAATAAGTCTCACAAAATCTCATGATTTTATCAGAGGTTTCCACTTATGCATCTTCCTCATTTTCCCTTTGCCTGCTGCCATCTGTGTAAGATAGGACTTGCTCCTCCTTGTCTTCTACCATGATTGTGAAGCTTCCCTAGATATGTGGAACTGTAAATCCAATTAAACCTCCTTCTTTTGTAAATTGCCCAGTCCCAGGTATGTCTTTATCAGCAGCGTGACTAATATACATTGTTTGTTTTTACTCTGAGGCTAATCTACTATTCTGAAATTTTCAAATGATACTTTCTTTTTGGGGCTTCAGTGGTCTGGGCAATCCTTAAATATAATGCTCATGAATACATCTACTGAAGTGTAAGGGCATTTTAAAATAACCAATGACCTGGTCACTCTGAGGCTGTTGTGTCTCACAGGCAATGCAGTTACCTGTACACTCGCCTTCTTGGTAATCTGCAATCATCCAATCATTCCTGGGAAGATATTTCACCACCAGTATAGTACATTAGAACTCTCTAATCTATTCCTTAAAACCATAGCTCCATAAAGTGTTGTATGTCTATTGTGATCAGCAATGGTTATCCTGGGGTACAGGAATACACACGACCAACAAGATATTCAATAAAATTGATTAGGGAAATTTACAGGCAGGTAAGCAACTGAATATATGTAATCCTAATCCTTCATCTCTCCCTATTCCACAGGGAGGAGTGCTTCAGTCAAGCACAGCTAGACTCACATGGAAAGTACTGCAAAAGAGAGACTCTTTTTATACAACTCTCTATATTTACATGGTAGCTGGTAGGGGACTGGCAATCCCTAGTTGACTATGCAGCAGCGAGAACTACCTGGCTAAGAATAAGGACTTCTTATTCACTGGATTAATTTGCACACTAATGATTTTGGTATCAGCTAAGGGCCTTGAGTTCCCATAAACTGTTTCAGTCCCACTGAAAGAGTTTATTGAGGAGCTTCCAGAATGGGAGTGAGAAAACCTAATAGGACCATAAGAGAAAAAAATATTTGTCTATCTTCACTAACTATGTTTTTGCCATCTTGTTTTTTCTGCCTGCTGTCTCATTATATCAATGTTTCTTAGAAGATCTTTTTCATAACCCTTGTATAAGAATAACAGTGGGGGCTGGGCGCGGTGGCTCAAGCCTGTAATCCCAGCACTTTGGGAGGCCGAGGCGGGTGGATCACGAGGTCAAGAGATCGAGACCATCCTGGTCAACATGGTGAAACCCTGTCTCTACTAAAAATACAAAAAATTAGCTGGGCATGGTGGTGCGTGCCTGTAATCCCAGCTACTCAGGAGGCTGAGGCAGGAGAATTGCCTGAACCCAGGAGGCGGAGGTTGCGGTGAGCTGAGATCGTGCCATTGCACTCCAGCCTGGGTAACATGAGTGAAACTCCATCTCAAAAAAAAAAAAAAAAAAAAGAATAACAGTGGGTGACGGGGGGATGGAGGCAGCACACCATCTTGCCATGTATGTACTTAGGCAGCAATCCTGCATGATCTGCACATGTACCCCAGAACCTAAAGTACAATAAAAAAAGAAAGAAAAAGAATACCATTGGGGGCTTTTTAAAAATTCCAGTGTCTGGGACCCATCTGAATCCTACTAAATCTGAGTATGGGAAGATCAAGCCCAGAAGTCTGCTATTTTAACAGGATTTTCAAGTGATACTTAGGAACACTAAAGTTTAAGAACTGCTATTCTAGATCAGTGTTTCTCAAATCTACCTGGTTACTTTAGACCCTTGTTAAAAAGACAGATTCTCAGCTCTCATTTTAGATATAATGAATTAGATCCTCCAGGGAAGCTTCCAACAATCAGGGACTATTTCTAACTCACCTTAACATTCCTAATTCTACCCCAGTGATCAAAAACAGTAAAATATATATATATATATATATATATATATATATATATATATATATATATTTTAATTAACTGAACTGCAGCTGAAAGTACAGTCAGCTTTTCTTATAACATGGGTTCCACATCCACTGATTCATGCAACTGTGGGTTGAAAATACAATATTCCCAGTACATGAAACCAGCCACATAACAATGTTTCAGTCAGTGATGAACCATGTAAACTATGGTGTGGTCTCATAAGAGTATAATGAAGCTGAAAAATTCCTATCACCTTGTGATACGTAATCTTCCTGATGTTATAACAAAATGTATTACTCATGTTTGTGATGATGCTGGTGTAAATAAACATACTGTGAGCTCCCAGTCATATAAAAGTTTAGCACATACAATTGCACACAGTACATAATGCTTGGTAATAACATAAACAACTATGTTACTGGTTTATGTATTTACTATACTATACTTTTAAACTTCATTTTAGAGTATATCAAATATACGCTAACTGTGAAACAGCCTCAGGGATGTCCTTTGGGAGATGTTCCAGAAAGCATTGTTATCACAGGGATGACAGATCCATGCATGTTTTTCCTCCTGAAAACCCTCCAATGGGATAAGATGTAGAGGCAGAAGACAGTGGTATTGGTGATACTGACCCTATGTAGGCCCAGGCTAATGTGTGTGTGTCTTAATTTTTTAACAAAACAAAAAGTTTAAAAAGTAAAAAACAAAATTCTACAAAAAGAGAAAAGCTTTTAGAATAGAAATATAAAAGAAGAAAATACTTTTGTATAGCTATACAATGTCTTTGTGTTTTAAGCTGAGTATTATTATGAAAGAGTCAAAAAGCTAAAAAACGTAAAAGTTTATAAAGTTAAAATGTTATTTAAGTGAAAGTTAATTTACTGTTGAAGAAAAAAATATTTTCAAATAAATGTAGTGCAGCCTAAGTGCACAGTATTTATCAAGTTTATAGTAGTATACAGTAATGTTATATAGGCCTTCACATTCACTCACTGACTCACCCAGAGCAGCTTAGAGCCCTGCTAGCTCCATTCCGGGTAAGTGCCCTGTACAGGTATGTTATTTTTTATCTTTTCTACATCCTTTTTATTGTACCTTTCCTAACTTTAGATATGTTTAGCTACGTCACCATTGCTACAGTGCTGCCTACATTAACATGCTGTGCAGGTCTGTAGCATGAGAGCGATAGACTCTATCATCTAACCTAGGTATGTAGTAGGCTAAGCCATCTGGGTTTGTGTGAGTGCACTCTATGATGTTTATACCTTCCTAGAGTGTGTCACCATCTTTAAGTGACATGTAACTTACTGCAGAGAAATTGTAGAAGGGAGTGCATGCTACTCTCTTTGGATAACAGGGAGTTTCCTGATCACTGAGAGTCACTTGGAATGACAAACTAAGGTAGAGTCAAATCATTCTGGCTGAGAATAGAGTCCAGGTTGAATGAGTGAGGATAATTGGTGTAGTTTATTTTATCAATAGGTGTAGTAACAAGAGGAAGGAGATGGAAGAATAACTTGAACGATAACAAATAATGATTCAATTATGATGGGTATACTCATGGGTAAAAGAGAAAAAGTCAATGAAGAAAAAAATGGAGATGTAAGTTGAATGGAGTTGGGACAGAGGAATGGATTAAGCAACTGAAAATTTCTTTAAGACTAAAATAATGTCCAAAAAAATTTATTGTTTATTATTATAAGACATTAGCCGTAATTCTCTATGTGGATGGAATCCGGGGCATGGGCTTTTTTGTGACCCCCATCAGGCCAAAACCATCACTTACAAAATCAAAGTAAGCCTTCATGATCTTTATTTCTATAGGTCAATACCATCAGGTGACATTTGCAATCCGATTAATATACAACATTAGGAAAGATGAATCCATGTTTCTCTCTAAATTCTAGAGCATCCCTTGCGCCTTTGGTCTTTACATCTCTAGGTTTTCATAGGAGAGTAGTCAGGATGGGAGAAATAAAACCTTCCAAGTACAAGATGGTGCCAGGTTTGCTTTTGCCATAACTGCAAAGAGCAGTTTATCAACATTTTCCAACAGAAAGGGCACTTAAACCTAAAACCTAAAGCATTGGTAGCTACTAGTCAATGAAGAAAATGAGGATCATTCCAGAAAGTGGAACGGTAAGTGCAATTGCCTGGAGACAATAAGAAATATACTGCTTTTGAATGGCTGAAAGAAGTTCAGGGTGGTAGTAATAAATCAAGAGTAGTGGTGCAGGATGAGGCAAGGAGAGGAGAGACGGACATTGCAAAATCATATAGGTCTTAATAGGGATTTTTGTACCTTATCTTAGGGCAAAGAGAAAACACACAAGAATTTTTAAAAAGATCCTGAAGATTTAGACATGTTTTTGGAGAAACATCACTTGGGTGGCAATATAAAAAACTGACTGAAGAAGACTATGGCTAGGGTCAGGGAGCCTTCTTAGAGTTGTGGGGGGTGGTCACCATAACCTCAGTTTCTTTAACGAAACTAAGAGTAAGAAGTGTCAATAAGTTAGAGAGGAAGATTTGTTAAAGAGGAGGAACTATCCTTTGTTTTAAAGTATCTACCTTTCCTAAAAGGAGGAAAAAAATTGATATGGCTTGGCTTTGTGTCCTCACTCAAATTTCATCTTAAATTGTAGTTCCCATAATCCCCACATGTCATGGGAGGAACCAGGTGGAGGTAATTGAATCAGGGAGCATTTCTTTTCCCTATCTTTTTCTTGTGATATTGAGTTGTTTTTCATGAGTTCTTATGGTTTTGTAAGATGCTTTCCATTTCACTTTGCTCTCATTTCTTTTCCTTCCTGCCTTCATGTGAAGAAGGACATGTTTGCCATTTCCTCTGTAGTCTCAGGCATTTTACACTTAACAGTCAAAGAAGTGAGAGACTTCACTTAAGCTATTATTCTTCAATCTATTTTCTTCCGAGAAACACTCCATGGAGGATAGGAGGGAGATAAATATTAGGTTGTTCCTCAGCTATTAGTTAAATAATACACATCAGTCAGGATGGACTGGTTTATATTGCTAAGATGAACAAACCCAAAATGTGGGAAGCTTAACATATCAAAAATTTATTTCTTATTCCTGGTCTGTGTTCAATGTAGACTGACGGAGGTTGCTGCTCATCAAAACCGCTCAAAGAACTGTCATAGTAAAGCTTCATATCAGCATATGCTTCCCAGTTCCCAGATCACTGCAGAAGTGAGAGGGGATATGATGAATTCCCTCCTTGGCCTTTAAAGGATTCATCTGGAAATGACACTGACACTTCTCACATTTCATTGTCCAAAGACTTACCTTCAAAGTATGATATGGAAACCATGGGCTGCAGAGTGAAAAGCAATACATTTGGGGTGAACATCACTAATAACTTCATGTGGTATTACGTTTCCCATTGGCTACTGCTTCTTTTGTGCATGCTCACGTAACTGAGAAACTTGGAGTAGAAAAAAAGAGAGTAGATTTCAGTGAATAGAATCCAACCCACATTCCTATAAATACTTGACAGGTATATATCAAATGTAGTTGATGATTGCTTGGAGGTCGGAAGGAGGGAGAATAAGTAATCCAGGAAAATAGTTTCTGTTTTGGAGAATCTAGCAAGCAGAGATGCCATCTTAAACTGTTAGCCCATGCCCCTGGAGTCTTTTTAAATTCTGTACCCCACATGATTCTACACTTCCAAATATTGCCATATACCATTGTAAATCCTAGAATGGGGGAAATATGTATGATTTTGGAGTTGTGAGAAATAATACTTGATAATATATAAAATAAGCTTGATAAAGTACTTGATATTACCAAAAACAAAACAAATATGTTTGAAACATTTCATAACATTTTTTAACAGATGTAAGGAAATGATGAGTGCCTTTTCATGGAAGAATCTACCATGCCCGTGTGAGATCACACTATTCCTCCTATCCCACCAACACAGCCTGCCCCAGCATTGTCCACTCCATTTTATCCAATTGTCCTTTGGAGGCTTTCATAGAGATAGAGAACACAAGATGAAGAGAAGGTTTAGAGGAGGAAACAGGTTCCCGTTTTGCACAGTTTAACATAGTTGCTTATGGAGCATCTGGGTAGAAATAAAAATAGGCAATGGGACGTGTTGGTCCAAATCTTAGGGGAGTGATCTGGGTATGAGATACAAACTTGAGCATCACCAAGATACAGATGGTAATTGGACTATGGAAGTTAATATTCTTACTTCTTCCTCCACAGCCAGACTTCTGAGTGCCTCCATTTCTCCTGGGGCCTCTTAATAGATTACAAAAAATCCTTCTTAAAGGAACAACTTTAATTTTATATTCCAAGTCATAAAACAAGATTATTTCTGTTTCTTATGCATGAATGTGCAGAGACTGAAATCTTACTACTTTGAGGTGACAGTGAAGCCCTAGGTGAAATCAGATAGCAAGAGAAAGTATTATCTAACTGCCCAATCAAGAAAAGTTCCAAGATAAAGTTTCATTTGTACAATACTTTTCAAGGGTTTAATATTGAGGATAAATATAAATAAAATTCAAAATTGGCTCATTTAATAAAACTACTATTTAAGAAGCATTAATATACAGACACTAATAAGGATATTTATAACCCCCAAATATTTGGCTTCTTATGTCATGGAAGCAGTGTAATCCTCACTACCTCTAGAAGTCTCCATTGGAATACTCTGAATTTGCTTGGTTTCATGTCTTGCCTACATATTCAGGCTTTTGTGAGAAGCAGCAGTACTTGTGGGCTGTGTGTGTGTATGTGTGTGAGAAAGAGAGACACTAAACTCCCACCTTTAATATTTCACTAATAAATATTCTATAAATCAATGAAATAAGCTATTGAAGAAAAAGGAGTAAAACTTAGACAAAGATGGAGCAATAGTAATGCCTTGAACTTCATCAACTTGTAATTATGTCTACTATTTTGGGGGAGGAGAGAGAAATAATCTCTGTTTGACTATTCTTTATGCAACCTGTCTTCTCTAATAATATTCTCTTAGCAATTTATACTCTTCCCTCTTAAATATTTAAAAGACTTCTAATTTTTTATCTAGTGTGTACCTAAGCAGTTTCAGTGTGTTTAATTAAAGGATTTGCCTTTACCTAGAGTTTACAATAGGTTTATTAACCACTTCAGAAAAATCTAGCAAAAACAAGTTATTATAAAACACTAAATGGAGTTTCAAATTTAAATCACATCTTCGGTGTTTCATGGATTTACTGTGAGAATGCAGCTCCCGGGATTAACTGTGGTCTTAACCTTGCTACTTAAAAGTAGCTGAATGACAAAAAGAGATTTGTGACTATAAGGAAATTTAGGGAAAGATTATTCAAATTGTAAAAATGTCTAGACGTTTTAAAATTCCAAATACTACATATCTTTCCCCCAAAATTAAAACTAGAATGACAGGGAAATAGACTAACATAAGGAAAGTTCTAAGTTATTGAAAGGCAGAGTTTGTATACTCTAATCAATGATTTTTCTCATAATATTACTCTGCACAAAATTTATCTTAATTAGAAACAAAATATTTTTCTATTTTTAAATAATAGCAGCTTACTAAGACAAACTTTCCTTTCAATCATTAAAAATGCTTATCAAAAATCTTGTTTCTATTAATTTTTTTGTTATTAATATTTTTAGAGTACAATTCTTAATTGTCTAAGAATACACTCAAGTGTACAGTCATCATACATAAATGTTTCTGTCTTGACCACAGATGTCACAAGGGAATTTGTTTGGGGGAGTTTAGAAATATGATGTGCTGGTGGATATTGTTATTCTGTCTCTATAGTAAACCAATAGGGAAAGGAAGGAAGTCATTTGGCCTGTCTTGCAATTTCTAAGTTTTTACTGGCTACTAATAATGACACATTCTCTTCTAAGTGCTACGGGTCATCTGGCTAAAAGATCCATTCTAAAACTTGTACTTTTTTCCCTGATCCCCATGAATCTTTCATACATTTCTGGGATCCACATTTTGTTCATTAAAACATAAAACAAAAAGCACAACCAAACACTTCGGGCATATTTACATCTTTTGACTAATTTTTAAGTGGGCCATGATGTCTGCTGGCAAAAATTTCTCCCAGACTTAATGTGTCTGACAAAGTATCTTTAAAAAGGATATTTTCTCTTCCTGTAGCATTTTAGTTGACAGGACTTTTTGTTTGGTTTTACTTGTTTCTTTAATAATTGTAAAGATGTTGTTCCACTGTCTAATGGCTTGCATTTCTGATGGGAAATTTGTTGCAATTCTTTGTCTCTCTTTTTCTCTGGCAGTGTTTAATACTTCTTTATCATTTATTTTTAGGATTTGTATTATGGTTCATCATAGTGCAATTTTGTGTGTATTCTGTTGGAGTTTCTTCGACGTTCTTGGATCTCTGTGATTAGAGTTGCCATCATATTTGGGAAAGTCCTAGTCATTCATTCTTCAATTCTTTCAGCTTCCCAATTCCAACTTCTTTGTTAGGCTGCTATTTTCCCATTGATAATTGAGTCAGTTCAGCTTTTCTTCCATTTTATTTTCAGTCTCACAGCTTCATTTTGGTAGTTTCCGTTGCTGTTTTTGGACTCTGTGATGTTTTCCTATGTAGATTTATTTACGTTAAATGCCATGTTTTTGATCACCAAAGGTAGTGCATGCCTCTTTTCACATCTTCTATTTATCTTTGTATGTTCATGTGTTCCTTCAGTTTTAATCACATTTATTATAACTTCCAAGTTCCTTTCTGCTAATTGCTTTATTTCTGTCTTTCTATTTTCATTGACTGAATTTTCTTCTGGTTATGGGTCACATATTTCTGTTTATTTACGTGTCTGATGATTTTTTTTTAATTTGATATTTGACTTTGTAGATCTTCTCTTACTGTACAACTGGATTTTATTGTTTCCTTTATAGTGTATGAAATTTTGTTTTGCCTGGCAATTATGTTATTTGGAAATTAACTTAGTATTTTTAAGATTTGTTTGGTAAAGTCTCAAGGAGCTTTTATTCCAGGACTATTTTAACAATACTCTAAGATTTTACTCTTCTGGGGTTTTTATTAAATGCCGTGGCGTTCTAAGAGGATTTTCTACTCTGGATAAATAGAGTATCCAGAGTAGAAATTGAATGTATTTCATTCAATTGAATTTCATTCCATTTCATTCAATTGAATGTATCCCAGTCTTATGTAAGCTTCAGAAATTTACAATCTTTAGGGTTGTCTTTTTTTTTTTTTGCCTAGATTCATGAACTTTTACCCTATATAAAGACAACTTATTATTTGGCAACAGACTCAAGGAGACCCTAGGCAGATTTTTAGGACTATTTTTCTGCACACCTCCCTCTTTTGCAGTAATGAACTTTGAAAAGTCTCACTGACTTATTTTGCGGAAATCAGATCTTTGATATCTCTTTTTTTCTCCTTTCTTAAGGACCCTAGGCCTGTGTTGCTTGTTATTCAATATCTTAAAACAGTAAAAATTTATAGTTACATGTGGTAGAAAGCAAGAAGAATACTGCTTTTTCTATCATGGCCTCAGTGTCACCAATATCTTTGTATTCCATGCAACATCAACTTATGTGCTAACCAGAAGCTTGCACAATATAGTATTTATTCTTAAAATGCTCTCTATTGTTTATAAAATGTTCAACCAACCTGTTGGTCCCCATTATGTACAATTTTACGTTTAAGATCTTTTTTGCTCTTACTTGAAGGCATCAACAGACAATTTTCAAACAACAAAGACATTTATTCTGCCCTCAAATGGGCCACAGTTAACTTATTGGTTTCCATGTTAGCTGGACACAGTTGTCAAGCCATGCCATCAAGGAGGGCGGGGGGTTGGAAACAAGTTTGAAGGTTTGAGAAAATGATAAGTGTATCCGTGGTAGACCTACAGATATGTTTAAATACTTTCAATAAGTTGTAACCTCATTTCCTAAGGTAAAAAATGTTAAATATGAAGATTTAATAAATTATTGGAATTGATAAAACATTATATTTTCTCACAAGAAGCAACTTTATGTAAGATTGTTAAATTTCAAAGACATCGTGGTCTGGTCCAAATGAGCTAAGATTTAGTGGCCTTATTATGTGTCCTCTGAAAAAGATCCTTTTCCTGCTTTGATATGAGGGACTGATTTTTTTTTAAATTTTAGTAGAGCATACAGGGTTGGAGAGGAAACAGAAATGAACTAAAAGCCAGTAGTAACCCAATTAAAAGAGACCTTCTTCTCTAATACTGTTTTGTACAACCCTCTTCTTTAATAACCGTGAAATGTCAGAAAAACATCACAAGTTCCCACATCAACGGAGACAAATTAAGTCTAGGTACATCGCCATCAAAGCAGTAGCATGGCAGCCCTAACTTCCACTAATAGAAACTTAGGTGTCTAAACACTAAGACCTTCTTATCTTGGTTTCCTCTGCTAGTCATTGACATAGTGTTCATCTTTTCCTAAAGGAGCCTTTCTTGCTACCTATCCTATTGCTTTTACTGTGAAGCCTAATATTATTTCCATATTGTGGATCTCCTGGGTTCATATGCAGTAATACCAAATATCATAAGAAAAATAAAGGGAAAATATTAGCAAAAACACTTCCTAAATCTTCTAGATTCCTCTCTTTCTTCAACTCTTGCTAAAGAGCATAAACTCCTTTTAGTTTTTGTTTCATTTTGTTATATTTATATTTTTGTTCTTGCCAGATTTAGTTTTTGTTTCTATTTTGTTAAAACAGAGTTCATTATATATTTAGATATAAATACCAATATCTGTTGATACCGATAAAAATATATATTACTGTTTCCCTCAAACAATTAATGCAAACCTGTATCTTGAAACATTAAAGAAGATATTGATTTTTTCTTTTCTTTTTTTTTTTTTTTTTTTTTTTGAGACGGAGCTTCCCTCTTTCGCCCAGGCTGTAGTGCAGTAGTGAGATCTCAGCTCACTGCAACCTCCACCTCCTGGTTCAAGTGATTCTCCCACCTCAGCCTCCCAAGTATCTGGAATTATAGGCACCCACCACCACACCTGGCTAATTTTTGTATTTTTCATAGAGATGAAGTTTTGCCGTGTTGGATGGACTGGTCTCAAACTCCTGACCTCAGGCGATACCCCCACCTCAGCCTCCCAAAGAGCTGTGAGTACAAGCATGAGCCACTGAGCCCAAACAATATTGTCTTTTTCTATGTAATTTCATATGCGCTTTTTCCAGATTTAGGCCTCGGTAATGTGGGACCAAATAAAGTTCTGGGCAACCTGTCTCTTAGCTTTTAATGTGTTGAAATTTTGGGGAAACTCTAGAAATACATGATCTTTCTTTATTCCGCTTAACAATTCTACTTTCTATTCTCAGATCTATCATATTCATCTTATTTTAAATAACATATTTACAGTGTTATAGAAGCCTTGTAAGTCTAACTATTAATACTATGAAATGCTGTTTAGATGGTGAATGTAGGACTGAAGAGACAAGAGAAAACTAGAGGGCACTAAATAAAGGGAACCAGAGAGAGAAAACTAAAGACATTTCTAGGTCAAAATATAAAGTATCTCTGGAAATCAGTGTACAAGAAACTTCAAAAGAAGTCAATATGTATTTTTTTCCAAATATGCAGTTTTGCAAAAGTCACCATAAAAGGCTTAATATATAATATTTGATATGTTTTCGAAAATGATCAGTTCTTGAAATTACTATGAGTTATATCCATGAACATCATCCAATGTTTTAGTAATGACTCCATTGGTTTAAACAGCTGGCATGACAGACACATCGTAGCTACAATTTATCACCACTTTATATCACTTGCTTGGCAGTCATATTTTTCAATCGTTAGATTAGTAATATAAACAACACAAGTGTCTGATAAAGAGAATGTCACCAGATTTGCAGTATTTGGGGCAAATGTAAGGAGAAAAACTGAGAAATATAATCTTACTTTGACAAAACAAAAGGAAAGACAATATAGGAGAAAATTAGAGCTGAGTATTGTTTATGCTTCCATGAAATGAGCTACTAGATATGAAAGAAGTCACCACCTCAAACCTGTCTTTAAAGACCTTATGAAAACAGCAACAAGAACAAAATAAAAAATTACAAACAAGAATAAAATACACATCTAGTCAATATCTAGCAACATATGTCACAGCTGTGGGCCACATTTTAGCTGTTCTCTGGGTTTGCTGGCTGCTCTTCATTTGACCTTTGATCATCCAGATTCATTCTCTGTCATTTCCAGCCTTGCTGTAGCAGGGCTCCGTTTGCTGGGCTGACATCTGGTAGGAACTGGCCACAGAGTGGCATTGGGAGATCACAGGAGAGGACAGCAAATAAGCAAAGCAGTTATCTTTGCTTCATTACTACTGAAGCCAGGCAGTAGCTGTCACCTTCCCTGTCCACAATGGAGTCCACATTCCTTGGGCTTTCATGGGCTCCTGGAATATTGATCTCTCACTGATCCCTTCATCCTTAGAATCAATAATAGCTTCCAGCTACTGCTGGCCTCAGAACTTTCCCTGGTTACCTTAATGCATCCCACAATTCTGTAAATAGTCCCTTCATTAAAGTCTCTTAATTTGAACCATCTGGAACAAGTTTTGTTTCCTACCAAGAACCTGATTTATATAATAGATATTTGCTATATCCACTAGCAAGGGTTCCATTTATGTTTTCCATTGTGAACAATTACTATATAAATATAATTTTGTATGTATGTCTATAAACACAAACACTTAGATGTAGCTTCCCTGAGAGAATACAGACATTCATAAATCTGAGAAATTAAGACAGTCAGGTTGACGTGAAACATTGGTATCAAAATCTGCACATAGTTCCTAAAGATACTGAGTTACTATTTCTGGAATGGAGGTTGAAAGGGCCAACCAGAGTCTTGTTCTATTCCTAATGCTCAACTAGCCAGAGTAATCGTAAGAGTTCCACAAAGTCACAGCAGGCTGGGTTTTGTTGTGTGAGAGTTTATTAAGGACTTTACAGTTATGAATCCATTAGACTCTTGAATTCTCCTTTGATATAGTTTAAATATATGTTCTCTCCAAAATCTCATGTTGAAATGTGATTCCCCAGTGTTGGAGGCGGGACCTATTGGGAGGCATTTTGGGTGATGGCTGTGGATTCCTCATGAAGGGCTTGGTGCCACTTTGGCAGGAATGAGTCAGTTCTCACTCTATTAATTACCATGGCAACTGATTGTTAAAAATGCCCTGGCATCTTCTCCTCTCTGTCTTGTTCCCACTCTCGCCATATGACACGCTGTCTCCCCTTACCTACCATTGTAAGTGAAAGCTTCCTGATGCCCTTACCAGAAGCTCAGCAGATGCTGGTGTGATGCTTCTTGTACAGCCTGCAGAGTCATGAGTCAAACAAATCTTTTTTCTTTATAAAATTACCTGGTCTTAGACATTGCTTTATAGCAATGTAAATGGACTAATGCATCCTTATGCTGCTTTTGTTATGACATTAAGCCTATACTTGAACACCACCCGCGATAAGAGTAAACTACTCATTTCTAAAGCTGTTACTATTTTGAACAGTTTTTGCTGTTGGAAACTTTTTCCTTATGTTCGCATAAATTTTTTTTATATAACTTTCCCCAGCGGACCTAGTTCTTTCAGTGACATCTCTCGATGTGTAATCCCAATGCCACATATCATCTTTCAGATATTTAAATTACTTATTCTAATCTTATTAAATTTCTTCTTTTCAACTAACTTTTTCTAACATCTTTACAAGTTTTTTCCATAGCTATATAATTAGACATCACCAAAAATTTATTTCTGTTTCCTCAGCTCTTCTCTGAGGAAATTACCCCTATCAGCAGAATTAACTTTACAGTTTCCCAACTTATATAAACCACCTTGATCTCTGATATGCTTTCAAAAGCTGCCTGTATTCTTGTATAAGCTCCTAATTCACCTCACATATTAGAGCAATTAGTCTGCAAACTCACCATGGCCAGAAATCAAATCTTGCATAATTTGCCATAAACATACCTACTCTTATGGTCCCTCTTTTTCATCCAGACAGGACTATGTTCAGGTCCATATAGAAGTGAGGAAGAAGTATTTGGTCTTGGACATTTTATTTAATACTAGCATCATATGGAATACTTTTTTCCAAATAACTTATCCATTAATAATATATTTTTTTCTCTCCCAGGTACAACTCCCAGTTTCAGAGGTGGAATTCCCACTCTTCATATAGCAGATTCTGATCTTGCGCTGATGTATGGTTAACTTAACAGACTTTGTGACTTCTTTCCACATCATTGCTAAACACTCTAATAATATCTGCATCAATTTCTTTGTTCTAATATACGAAACCTGGAATAAAACAGGTCTTTATCATAGGAAATATCATCCAAAGATTCATATATGTCCTACATGCTAGGGCCTCTGTTAAAGTTGGGCATATGGGGAAATGAGAACCTTCTGCTTGGTCTGGCTATTAGACTTTTCCCATAAGTCCCTGGGCTTTGACTGTGAGACACTTGTCCTATTCCAGTAGAAATTTTTTTAATATTAAGACAAAAATATCCCTTTAGCTCCCATAATGTCCCTATCATTATAAGTTAAAAAAAAAAAAGAAGAAGAAGAAATAAAGGTGAAACAAATGTGGGAATCCACAGAGTACCAGTCACAAAAATTATAGCATTGAGTGTATGTTTTGAGTTGTGTTGTTACATCTACAGTCATTCATTTATTTGTCTGTTTATTTTTCTGACATTTTTATAGTCCTAAGCAGCCTCTCACCTACTCCTAGCTTTACTAAATATATATATGTTAAAGCATGAGAGCTCACAGTGGCTAAAACTAAAATGAGACAGCTTGATATCATAGAAAGAGCACTGTTCTGGGAGCCAGAATACAGAGCTTCTAACTCTAGCCCTGCCTCTAAGCAGCATATGAAATTGAGTGATTTCCATCATGTTCCAGGTCCTCCATTTCTCGTCTGTAAGTGACACACTGGAATTTGAGCATCTCAGGGCTCTTTATAGCTCTAATTTTCTAATATATCATTTTGCCTGAAAAGCTGGTGAAGCTAATAAAAGGGGCCAGCTTTGCAAAGAGAGTTGAATGCTAGTACAGGAATTCAGGGCTGCGTGTGGGAATATGTGATTATAGTAGAATCATGATTCATCAAAAGAATAAATTCCCTTGTTGGTTACACATACACACTCCCCACCCCTTCCCACTCACAACTTTTACTTCCTGGTTCAGGAATAGTCTAAAAGTAGGGGGAGAATGTGGGTGGTGGGAAGAGGGGAGAGAAGGGAGCAGGACTGTTCTCTATTTGGAAGAGATTTTTTGGAAGCTCTTTTTCATGCTCATTTATACCACCTACGGTGCTTTGATTCTTCCTTGCTGAATGTTTGATTATCCAAACCAGACAGAAAGTAATAAGTCAAAATAGTTATAGCCACTTCTTTTCCAGCATAATAAGCTCAGTTAAAACATTTTTTAAACATACACAAATGATGGCTTAATTCTCTGAATAAAACTAAAAGAAATCAAAATTAAGAGACTCAGGCCTGCCAAGGAGAGAAAGGAAAATTCCATAATAAGACAACTCAGAACACATTTTTATGCCAATGAGTGAGATTAAAATGGCCAATATTAACTTTTTAAAGCAATTTTCCACTTTTTGTTCTCTGATATAGTGAGGTCACTCTCACAGTAATCAACTAACTTAAAAGCAGAACTTATAAGTTGGTTTTATGAACAGAATATTTAGCTCAGGGACTCCTTAGGTAAGGGTAGTTAGTTCTGGCTATTGACATCACAGCAGGAAAACCACTGGACTTGAAGTTGATGAATAATTGTGGGAAACTCATGGAAATAAGATACTGAGATTTAGCTGAGCTTTCTGTGGACTTCAAAATTAAATGCATTTTTCAGTGGAAAGAAGTCAGCAAAGACTCATTTCTCCCTTCTCGTCCTTGATAAGTACAACTAAACATTCTGGAAATAATGCAAGTGGCAATCAAAAGAGAACACTGAAAAAAATGGGAAGAGGAAGGAAAACTGATTAAGGACACAAGGATAAAGGAATGACATAGTATCAAGACTTCATAGGACCGCTCACTCAGAGAACGATGACCCAGGCCCAGGATCTCTAGACACTCAAGCTACTCAAGCTGGCAACAGAAGGTGGCTATGAGGGAACGAATGTTTGTATTACCTAGAATTCATATATTAGAGCCCTAACCTCCAGTATGATGGTATTTGGAAGCAGGGCCTTTGAGAGCTTATTGGGTTAAAATGAAGTCATAGAGCAGAGCCCTCATGATGGAAATAGTTCTAAGAGGAGAAAGATTGAACTCTCTCTCTCTCTCCTTCTCCTTCTCTGTCTCTCTCAATTTGCATGCCCTGTGGAGAGGCCATTTGAAAACACAGTGAGAGGGCAGCCACCTAAGAACCAGGAAAGGAGCCCTGAGCAGAACCTGACTATGGTACTGGCTTCCTGATTTCAGACTTCCAGAATCTAGAGCTGGAAGAAATAAATGTTGGTTGTTTAAACTACACAGTCTATTGTAGTTTGTTACAGCAGCTGAAACTGACTAAAACAGTGGCCCAGTAGATCATTCTTCCTCCAGATAAAACAGGGGCTCTGCTGACAACAACAGGAAAGCCTAGTGGCCCAGCAAGAGAGATTTATCAGGTGCTCCACTAATAAAAATTTGTTAGAGACACACTTTTCTCCTCCACTGCCTCTGAGACTCATCAGTAGCCAGTGGCACCAGTAGGAGATATCATTCATTTTGCTCTTCAACAAAAATTTACTTAGCGTTTATTTTGTGCTAGACATTGTTCTAGATGCTGTGATATGTCCACAAACAACAAAATCTATCAATAGTTATACTTGATCTTATGCTTCAATTGAGAATTTTAAAAAGGTAATGGAATGGGAACAAAATAAAACCTATCATGGCTAAACACAAATATTCATACGCAAATTAAAGTTCAGGTACTCATTTTGAATGTATTCTTTTTCTAAGAAACTGGTAGAAACCTGAAGCTGAGATTACTAATGTAATTTTCTCTGTTCCTTCCACTTTTCACTCAGGCTTTGCAGATTTTCTTCCTTCTGTCTCATGCTATTGCAAACCTGGCAAGAAGTGCTGAGTTAGCATTTCTCATTATCAGAATTCATGCTCTCTGTATCAAGTTTTTCACAGTTTAGATTTTTAATGTAGTTTTTTACATGACAACTAAGAGGACTGTTTCTCCCCAACATACCTGTAGAATGCCAGCTACCTGCTTTAATGAAAAAAAAAGCAACTGTTGATGCAGTGTGGTACTCTGCTCTACAGTAAGTATCCAAAGGTTTTCTATTTGTTTGATTATTCTCTAGAATCTGCCCAACACTGTGGCAATGATAATAGTTTAACAGCCCCTGACCTGCTGGAATAAAAAGTAATTTCCTAACTGAATCCAAGCTTAAAATATATTCCACATGGAACAAAATTATGAAATCTCTGTGTTATGTTGTCAAACAGCCCAGTGACTGTGCTTTTTTGAGGATCAATTATTTAAATATTTAAGGCTAACTAGCTAACATAGTCTCTGTCAAAATAAGAGAGCATTCTCTCTTCCTTTTTCATGTTTGTATCATGTTTGCTTAAAGTATAAAATACTGTTCATTCAACTTTACAGTAATGGGATGTTGCTTACCTAAGTTTAAAATAATTTATTTTAAAAAATTGTTTTTAAATGAAATGTCTTTTAGAATAGTTTAAGATTTACAAAATAGTCACAATTATAATATGAAGAAATCTTGAATATGCCTCATCTAATTCCCTTATTGTTAGCATCTTGTCTTATTTTGTTATATTTGTCAAAACTAAGAAATTGATATTGGCATGTTACTATTAAGTAAATTCCAGCCTATTTAGATTTCGTCAGTTTTATTATTAGTTAATACCCTCTTTCTGTTCCAGGGTCTAATCTAGGGTACCACATTATTTTTAGTTTTCATGTTTTTCCATTCTCCCATGGCCTATGATAATTTGCTCAGTCTTCACTTGTTTTTCATGATCTTGGCAGTCTTGAAGAGTATTGGCCAGGTATCCTACAGCATGTCCCCTAATCTGAGTGTACTTAATGGTTTTCTTATCATTAAATTAAGGTTATGGGTTTTTGGAAAGATTATCATACATGCAATCTTGTCACATCAAATCACAGGAAGGGTGATATTCACATGGCCTTGCTGTTAATGTTAAACTTCATCACTTTGACAAGATGATGTTTGTCAAGTTTCCTTTTGGTGAAGTAGTCATTTTTCCATTTCCATCCTCTATTCTTTGACTATATAGCTCATTATTTTTATTTTAAAATAAATAAATTTTTAAAAACACATATACAACCATCCATATTTTACTAAGTTTTAAAATTTAGTCATTTTGGCTTCAAGGATTTTTAATTAAAAGAATAAGATTATACATGGGATTGATATATTTATATGTTACTTCACAATTTTATTTTATGTTCTTGCATTGCAGAGATAAAGTGATGAAAAACAAGCTAAGTGAAGAGAAGCAAATTTCAAATAACTATAATAATTTGTTAAAGGATATAAATTATAAAAACGTGTAAATTATGACATCAAAAATTCATAAAGAAGAGGAAGTGGAGTTAAAGTACAGAGGTTTTTTAAACATTCAAAGTTAGGTTGTTTTCTACCTAAAATCTGTTTTGATGACAATACATGTAAACCTTATGGTAAACACGAAGCCAAAACCAGTAATAAATACACTAAGTTTTTTAAAAAGGAATTAAAACATACTATTAGAGAAAACTGCTTAACCACAAAAGACACCAGTAAGAGAGGAGAAAAAAAAAAAAAGTTCTACAAAACCACAAGAAATCATTAAACAAAATGGCAGTAGTAAATCCTTAACTGTCAATAGTCACCTTGAATATAAGTTAAATCTGCCAATTGAAAGAAATAAAGGGGCTGAATGAATTAAAAGATTCAATTATATGGTGCCTACAAAAGACTCATATCACCTGTAAGGATACAAGCAGACTGAAAGTGAAGGTATAGGAAAATAATTTCATACCACTGAAAACCAGAAAAGAGCAGGAATAGCTATACTTAGATAAAATATACTTTCAGTAAAAAATTGTATAAATAAACAATAAGTCATCATATAATGATAATGAGGCCAATTCTGAGAAAGGATTCAACAATCACACATGCACCCAGCATTGGAGCACATAAATATGTATAGCAAATATTAAGAGATCTAAAGGGAAAGATGGACTGTGGTAGAATAATTGTAGAAAACATCAACACTGCAGTTTCAGCAATGAACATATCATCCAGACAGAAAACCAAGAAAGAAACTTTAAATTTAAACTGTACTTTAGATCAAATGAACCTAACAGATATTTACAGAACATTTAATCCAATGGCTACTGAATACACACTTTTATCAATCTCATATAGGTCATTCTCCAAAATAGATAATATATTGGGCCACAAAAATATTTCAACAAATTTTACTGGAGGCTAAGAAAGGAGAATCGCTTGAACCCAGGGGGCAGAGTTTGCAGTGAGCCAAGATTGTGCCACTGCACTCTAGCATGGGTGACAAAGCAAGACTGTCTCAAAAAAAAAAAAAAATTCAACAAATTGTAAAATGATAGTAATGATAACAAGTATTTTTTTTTACTGCAATGATATAAAACTAGAAATCAATAATGGGAAGAAATTCAGAAAATTTACAATTACATATAACTTAAACAAAATGCTCCTGAGTAACCAATGAGTCAGTAAAGACATTAAAAAAACAAATTTAAAATGGTTTCTGTGGCAAACAGAAATAGAAACAACATATCAACAACTATGGAATACAGTAAAAGCATTTCTAAAAGGAAGCATTATACAATAAATGCCTACACTGAAAATGAAGAAAGATATCAAATAAGCAACCTAAGACTGCACATCAAAAAACCAGAAAAACAGGAACAGACTCGACCCCCAATTAGTAGAAGGAAGCAAATAACAAAGATCAGAGGAAAAGTAAATAAAATATAGACTAAAAAGTTACAGAAAATTAACAAGACTTTAGCTAAACTAAGAAAATAAAATAATAATATAAATAAAATCAGGGAAAGAAAAGTGACATAACAACTGATACCACAGAAATAAAAAGAATTATAAGAGACTACTATGAATAATAACATGTAAAAACAAACTGCATAGTTTAAAAGAAATAGATAATTTCTGGACACATATAGCCTACTAAGATTAAATTATGAAGAAGCAGAAAATATGAAGAAAACAGTAATAGGTAAGAAAATTGAATCATTATTAAAAGTCTTCCATCAAAAAAGAAAAATCTCAGGACCTGATGGCTTCACTATTGATTTCTACAAAATATTTAAAGAAGATAAAGTGCCAATTATTTTCAAACTATTTAAAAATCAAAAAAACGATGAATACTGTCAAACTCATTTGATGAAACCAGCATTAACCTGATACCAAAAGTAGAAAAAGACACAGCCTGAAAAAAAAAAAAATGACAAATTTCCCTGATAAACATAGAAGCAAAAATCTTCAAAAAGTACTATTAAACCAGGTTTAGAAAAACATTAGAAAGATTATTCACCATGATCCAGGAGGATTTATTGTAGAAATGCAAGGATGGTTCAACTTAGGCAATCAATAAATATATTACTAATAGGATGAGGAACAAAAATGCCCAAAAAGCATTTGACAAAATACAACATAATTTTCTAACAAAAACTCTAAAAAAATGTATAGAGGCGATGTACCTCAAGACAATTAGGTATATAAGTAAGAAACTTCAAAACAATAAAGGCCATATATGATAGCTAATATAATACTGAATGAGGAAAAACTTAAAGTTTTTCTCCTAAGATCTAAAATAAAGAAAGGATGCAGAGTGGAGACAGAGCAAGATGGCAGAATAGAAGTCTCCACCAACTGTATCCCTGCAATGACACCAGTTTAACAACAATCTGCATTAAAAAATACCTTTAAAAGAACCAATAATGAGGTGAGCACTCAGTACCTGGTTTAACCTTTGTATCACTGAAAGAGGCACTGAAGAGGTAGCAAAAAACAGTCTTAAATTGGCAATCACCCCTCCTCCATCCCCTGGCAATGGTGACATGGTTCAGAGAGCATCTCAGTGCACTGGGGGAGGGAGAGCACAGCAATTCTGATGCACTGAACTCAGTGCTATCCTGGTAGAGCAGAAAAAAAAAAAAAAAAAAAACTGGACCAAACTCAGCTGATGTCCACCCATGGAAGAAGCATCTAAACCAACCCTAGCCAGAAGACAAATGTGATCCCAGCAGTTGAAAAGCTGCAAGCTTCCCTGCTTTTGGCTAAAGTGCTCTGGATCTCCAAATAAACTCAAAACCCAGTCTAAGCCACAAAGACTGGAACTCCTAGACATGTCCTAGTGCTGAAGTAGTCCCAGAGACAATGCACTGTGGGGACATGTGACCTAATGAGATACTTGCTGGATGGCTAAGGGAATGTTGGAACCACCTCTTCCATAACCTCAGGTTGTACAAATTATGGCTCCAAATATACCCCTTCCTACCACTTTAGGAAAGGAGGGGAAAGAGTAGGGAGGACGTTGTCTTATGTCCTGGATACCAGCTCAGCCACAGCAAGACAGGACACCAGCCAGACTTGTGAGGCCCCCACTTCAGGCTCTAGCCCCCAGAGGACATTTCCAGACACACTCTGGGCCAGAAGAGAATCTGCTGCCTTGAAAGGAAGAACCCAGTCCAGGCAGCATTTATCACCTGCTAACTGAAGAACCCTTGGGCTTTGAATAACCAGCAGTAATACCCAGGTACTACATCAAAGGCTTTGGCTGAGATTCTGACATTTACTGCTTTAGGTGAAACTCAGTACATTCTCAGCTGTGGTGTCTGTGGAGCAAGATTCCTACTGACTTAGAAAAGCAGAGGGAAAAAGGAAGGGAACTTTGTCTCATACCTTGGGTACTAGCATGTCTACAGGGGCCAGAGCACCAAGCAAGCTCTTAGGGTCCCAGATTTTAGGACTTGACTCTTGGATCAAATTTTTGGAATGGTTCTGGGTCAGAGAGGAACCCACTGCCCTGAAGAGTGAGCCATAGGGCAGGAAGAATTCACCACAAGCTGACTGAAGATGCCTGAAACCACAAAGGAAAATCAGAGCTAGTCTGGCAGTACTCCCTGAGGACCTTTGGTGGCAGTGGCACCAATGGGTGAGGTTAATCTCCCTTTGGAAAGGGGAGGAAAAGTGGGAATAACTGCATCTTGTGGTTTGAGTGTCAGCTCAGCCATAGTACAGCAGAATACCCAGTAGGCTTCTAAGATTTTGACTAGTCTTTGGCTCCTGGATGGTACCTCTGGACTTGACTGGAGCCTAGGAGAAGTCATAACTCTAAGGAAAAGTCACTGCACTGATTGGCTTGGCCATCTGCTGACTGTAGAGCCCCAGAAACCTGAGAGAACATAGGCAGTAGGCAGGGAGTGATTACAGTGGGCCTTGGATGAGACCCAGTACTGTGTTAGCCTCAAGTCTGAACCAGTGCAGTTATAGTGGTAATGGTCATAAGGGCACTTGTGTCACTCCACCTCCAGCTTTAGGTGGCTCAGCACAGTCAGAGAGACTCTATTTGGGAGAAAATAAGGGAATAGAACAAGAGTCTCTGCCTGGTGATTTAGAGAATTCTTCTAGATCTTGTGCAAGACTGTTAAGGCAGTATTCTTACAGGTCTGCAAGAATCACAGCATTACTGAGCCTAGGGTGCCACCTAAAAGAGATACAGCTTATAGCACAACACCCAAGTCCTTTTGAATACCCAGAAGGCCTTCCCAAGAAGGAGAGGTACAAACAAGCCTAGACTGCAAAGACTACAATAAATATCTAACTTTTTAATGCCTAAAAACAGACAAGCATCAAGACAATTCATAAAAACATGAACCCACCAAATAAAGGAAATAAGGAACAAGGAGCCAATCCAGGGGAAACAGAGATATGTAACCTTTCATACAAACAATTCAAAGTAGCTGTATTAAGGAAACTCAAAGAAATTCAGGACAACACAGAGAAAGAAATCAGAATTCTATCAGATAAATTTTACAAACAGATTGAAGAAATTTAAAAGAATCAAGCAAATATTCTAGAAATGAAAAATGTAATTGGCATACTGAAGAACGCATCTGTGTCTTTAATAGCAGGATTGATCTAGCAGAATTAGAGAGCTTCAAGACAGGTTATTTGAAAATACACAGTCAGAGGAGATGAAAGAATAAAAAGGAATAAAGCTTGCTAACAGGATCCACAAAATAGCCTCACAAGGGCAAATCTAAGAGTTATTGGCCTTAAAGAGTAGGTAGGGACAGAGACAGGGGAAGAAAATTTATTCAAAAGGAGAATTACAGAGAACTTCCAAAAACTAGAGAAAGATATCAATATCCAAATACAAGAAGGTTGTAGAACACCAAGTAGATTTGATCCAAAGAAGACTACCTCAAGTCATTTAACAAACTCCCCAAGATCAAAGTTAAAAAAAAAATTTTAAAGCAGCAAGAAAAAGAAAAATGAAGAAAATAAAATGGAGCTCCAATATGCCTGGCAACAGACTTTTCAGTGGAAATCCTACAGTCCAGGAGAGAAAGCATGACATATTTAAAGTGCTTAAGGAAAATGAAACAAAACTTCTACCCCAGAATAGCATATCCAGTGAAAATATCATTTAAACATCAAGGAGAAATAAATCTTTCCCAGACAAATAGAAGCTGAGGGATTTCATCATCACCAGGCTTGTCCTAAAAGAAATGATAAAGAGAGTAATTTAATCAGAAAAAAAAGTGCCTTAAGGAGAAATAGGTAATCATCTGAAGATACAAACTCACTAGACATAGTAAGTACACAGAAAAACACAGAATATTATAATATTGTAACTGTAGTATGTGAACTACTATTATCCTAAGTAGAAAAAAATAAAACGATGAGCTAATCAAATATAATAACCACAACAACTTTTCAAAATATGGACAGTATAATAAGAAATAAATAAACACAACAAAAAGTTAAAAAACAGTGAAACAAAGTTAAGGCATATAATTTTTATTTGTTTCTTTTGCTTGTTTGCTTGTTTATGCAAAGAGTGTTAAGTTGTTATCAGCTCAAAATAATAGGTCATAAGATAATATTTGCAAGCCTTATGATAATCACAAACTAATATACAATGGATAAATAAAAAATCATAAACAAGAAACTAAATTATATCATCAGAGAAAATCACCTTCAATAAAAGAAGACAGGAAGGAAAGATGAAAGAGAAATCCACAAAACAACCAGAAAACATATAACAAAAAGGCAGAAGTAACTTCTTACTTATCAATAACATTGAATGTAAACTCAAATTGATTGGATTAAACTCGCCAATCAAAAGACATATAGGTGCTAAATGTTTAAAAGCAAGATGCATTAATCTGTTGTATATAAAAAAATTTTTTTTACCTCTAAAGACACACATAAGCTGAAAATAAAGGGTTGGGAAAAGATAGTCCATGCCAAAAAAAAAAAAAAAAAAGAGTAGAAGTAGCTAAACTAATATCAGACAAAATAGACTTCAAGGCAAAAGCTTATGGAAAGACAAAGTCACTATGTAATGACACGGGTCAATTCAACAAGATATAACTATTTTAAATGTATATACACCCAGTACTGGAGCACCCAGATATACAAAGCAAATATTAAGACTTAGAGATTCCAATGCAGTCATAGCTGAGGACTTCAACACCCCACTTTCAGCATTGGACAAATCTTCCAGACAGAAAATGAATAAAGAAGCATCAGACTTAATCTGCACTATGGACCAAATGGATCTAATAAATATTTACAGAACATTTCATACAATGGTTGCAAAAGACACATTCTTTTCCTCAGCACAGATGTCATTCTCAAGGATAGACCATATGTTAAGTCACAAAACAAGTCTTAAAATATTCAAAAAATTGAAATAATATCAAGCTTCTTCTCTGATACAATTGAATAAAACTACAAATCAATAACAAGAAAAATTTTAGAAACTGCATAAATACATGGAAATTAAACAATATGCTCCTGAATGATCAGTAAGTCAATGAGGAAATGAAGAAGAAAATTGAAAAATTCCCTGAAACAAAAGACAATAGAAACACAATGTATCAAAACCTTTAGGATACAACAAAAGCAGTACCAAGAGAAAGCTTATAGCTGTAAGTGCCTACATGAGAAAAGAAAAACTTCAAATGGTGCATCTTAAGAAAACTAGAGAAGCAGGAGCAAATCTAACTCAAAATTAGCAGGGAAAAATAAATAATAAATGTCAGGCAGAAATAAATGAAATTGAACTAAAAAAATACACAAGATCAAGGAAACAAAAAGTTGTGTGGTTGTGTGTGTGTGTGTGTGTGTGTGTGTGTGTGTGTGTGTGTGTGTGTTTAAGTTAAACAAAATGAACAAACCTTTAGCCTGGCTAATTAAGAATAAAAGAGAGGAAATCCAAATCAATAAAATCAAAGATGAAAAAGGAAACATTACAACTGATAACTGCAGAAACTTAAAGGATCATTAGTAGATATTCTAAGCAACTAGATGACAACAAATTGAAAAATCTTGAAGAAGTCAAATTTCTAGACACATACAACCTATGAAAATTGAACCATGAAGAAATCCAAAATGTGAACACATCAATAAAAAGTAAAAATATTAAACCCATAATAAAGAGTCTCCCAGTCAAGAAAAGCCTGGAACCTGATGGCTTTATTGCTCAATTCTATCAAACATTTAAAGAAGAATGAATACCAATGCTACTCAAATTATTTCAAAAGGAGGAGAGAATACTTTCAAACTTATTGTATGACACCTATAATACCCTGTACCAAAGCTACACTAAGACAAATCACAAACAAAAACTAGTGACCAATATTTCTAATGAATATTGATGCAAAAATCTTCAACAAAATACTAGCAAATTAAATTCAACAATACATTGAAAATATCACTCATCATGACCAGTAGTAGGATTTATTCTTGGGATGCAAGGATGGTTCAACATAAGCAAATCAATCAATATGATACATCACATCAACAGAATAAAAAACTAAAAATTATTTCAATTGATGATAAAAATCATTTGATAAAACTCCACATTACTTTGTGATTAAAACTTTCAAAAAACTGGGTGTAGAAAGAACACAAGGAAATTAATATTCTAATGCTTCCTAATACAATATCATTCTGTAGCCCAAGTATTATCAAGTAATTTCAATTTTCAAGTCTTTTACAGCAACATGGGTGAAGTTGGAGGCCATTAACTTAAGTGAAACAAGTCAGTCACAGAAAGACGAATACTGCATATTCTCACTTATAAGTGGGAGCTAAATATTGCATTGGTGTATGCATGGATATAAAGTGTGGAATAATAGAAAGTTGACACTCGGAAGGTTTGCAGGCTTAGGAGCTGATGAGAAATTCTTTAATAAGCACAATATACATCATTCGAGTAATGAATATCCTAAATGCCCTTACTTCACCAAGATGCTATCTATTCACATTACAAAATTACACTTCTAACCCATAAACATATATAAATGAAATTTTTAAAATCAAGTGTTATTATTTAAGAAAAACATTTCATAAGGCTATAGCTGCCACAGATAGTGATCCCTCTGATGGATCTAGGCAAAGTAAATTGAAAACCTTCTGAAAAGAATTAAGTATTCCACATGCTATTAAGAACATTGATTATCTGACCAGGCATGGTGGCTCACACCTGTAATCCCAGCACTTTGGAAGGCTAACGTGGATGGATCATGAGGTCAAGAGATTGAGACCATCATGGCCAACATGGTGAAACCCTGTCTCTACTAAAAACACAAAAATTAGCTGGGCGTGGTGGTACACGCCTATAGTCCCACATACTTGGGAGGCTGAAGAGGAAGAATCACTTCAACCCAGGAGGTGGAGTTTGCAATGAGCCGAGATTGCGCCACTGCACTCCACCCTGGTGACAAAAAGTGAAGTTTGAAAATGTGACTCAATTGCTGCAATCTCATCGTCAAATGTGCATGGATGAGAAGTTGCTCATGGATAATGAAAGAATATGGTTTCTTTAGAGAGAAAACATTCCGGGTAAAGATGTTGTGAACATTGTTGAAATGATTTTTTAACAGATTTAAAATATATGAACATAGTTAATAAAGCAGTAGTAGGTTTTAAGGAGATCCAAATTTGAAAACAAAAAACAAAAAAAAGTTCTACTATGGAAAACATGCTACCAAATAGCATTGCATGGTACAGATAATTATTTTGTGAAAGGAAGAGTACAATGATATGGCAATCTTGTTATTTTATTTTTAAAAATGTTCACCACCCCAGCCTTTATGAGCCATCACCCTGATCCATCAGCAGCCATCAACATGAAGGCAAGACCATCAACCAGAAAAAAAAAGATAACAACTCACTGAAAACTTAGATAATAGATTTTTTATCAATAAGGTATTTTTAAATTAATGTATGTTCAATTAATGTAATGTGTGTCTTTCAGTAGAAAGAACATGTCTTCATCAGTACTTGTTGCTTCTCTTTGCATTTTTTTGTTATAGAGACAACTTTTTACCTTGGCCTCATAAACCAATTTCTGTTAGCTTCGAACTTTTCCCCCATTGCCCGTTCACCTTCATAGAATGGAAGAGAGTTAAGACCTTGCTCTGGATTACACTTTGTCTTAAGGAAATGTTGTGGTTGATTTGATCATCTACTTAGACTATTGAAGCTTTCTCCACATCAGGAATAAAGCTGTTTCATTTTCTCATCATTTATGTGTTTACTGGAGTAGTACTTTTAATTTTTTCCAAAGACAATTCCTTTGGTTTCACAGCTTGGCTAACTTTTTGGTACTAGAGCCTACCTTTTGGCTTATCTCATCTTTTGTCATGACTTCCTCACTAACCATAATCATTTTTACCTTTTAATCTAAAGTAGGAGATGTGCAGCTCTGTTGTAGGGTTATTATTTGGCCTAACTTTTATAATGTTGTGACTCAGGGAATAGGGACATATGAGGAGAGGGAGAGAGACAGTGGAAGAGATTGTTAGTGGAGCAGACAGAATACACGCAACATTTATCAGTTAAGTTCACTGTCTTGTATGGGCACAGTTTGTGGTACCCCAAAACAATTACAATAATAATATCAAAGAAACTGATTTGAAAGCATCATAAGAGATATAATATTAATATTAATAAAAGTTAGAAATATTGTGAGAATTACCAAAATGTGATATATAGACCCTAAGTGAGCCAATGCTCTGGGAAAATAGCATAAACAGAATTTCTTAATGTGGGGTTTCCACAAACCTTCAATTTATAAAAAATGCAATATCTTCAAAGTGCAATAAAGCAAGGCACAATAAAACAGGTATGCCTGTACTTGAAATATATTTAAGGAAATGAAAGATAGGTATACTGAAAACTATAAAACTTTGATGTAAGAAATTGAATAAGACAGAAATGAATGAAAAGATATACAGCCTTTATGTATTTGAAGAATAGATATTGCTAAAATGTTCATACTACCCAAAGTGATCTAGAGGTTCAAGGCAATCCCTATCAAAATATCAATGACATTCTTCACAGAAATAGAAAACATATTCCTAAAATTTATGTGGAACCACAAAATACCCTGAATAGGCAAAGCAATCCTGAGCACAAAGAACAAAGCTGAAGGAATTACACCAGCTGACTTCAAACTCTATTACAAAGCAAAAGTAACCAAAATAGCATGGTACCAACACAAAAACAGACACATAGACTAATTAATAGAATAGAGTGCTCAGAAAAATATCCACTCATTTATGACCAACTGATTTTTGACAAAGGTGCTGAGAACTCACAATGGAAAAAGAGCAGTCTCTTTAATAAGTGGTGCTGGGAAAACTGCAAAAGAATCTTTCTTGCCACATAAAAAAATTAACTCAGAGAGTATTAAACACTTGAAACCATGAATCTACTAGAAGAAAATCTGGGGGAAATTTTCCATGACATTGAAATGGCAGGAAATTTTTAAAGATAAGACCTGAAAAGCACAAGCAACAAAAG
The DNA here is from genome assembly GCF_009761245.1 of Sapajus apella. Taxonomy (NCBI): domain Eukaryota; kingdom Metazoa; phylum Chordata; class Mammalia; order Primates; family Cebidae; genus Sapajus; species Sapajus apella. Next base: position 5,161,619 of record NW_022436947.1, read on the forward strand.
CAAAAATAAACAAATGGGATCACATCAAACTAAAAAGCTTATGTATAGCAAACAAACAAAATCAACAGAGTGAAGAGACAGCCTATAGAATGGAAGAGCACATGTGCAAAGTGTGCATCTGATAAAGAGTTAATATTCAAAATCTATAAAGAATGCAAACAATTCAAAAGGAAAAAAATAAACAACCTAATTTTAAAATGAGCAAAAGACCTTAACATTTCTCAAAAGACATACAAAATGGCCCAGAGGTATATGAAAAAAAAAATGCTCAACATCACTAATCACCAGGGAAATGCAAGTCAAAATCACAATAACTTATCACCTCACTATAATTAGAATGGCTATTACCAAATAAATAAAAGATAACAGATGCTGGCAAGAATGTGGAGAAAGGGGGATCCTTGCACTCTATTGGTGGGAATGTAAATTAGCCATTATGAAAAACAGTATGGAGGCTTCTCAAAATTTGAAAACAGAGCTACCATATGTTTTAGCAATTCCACTACTGGATATATATTTACAGAAAATTCAACCAGTTTTCAGAAAAGATACCTGCTTTCCCATGTTTATTGCTGCACTATTCACAATAGCTAAGGTTATGGAATCAACCTGTGTACAATAATGAATTAATGTCTAAAGAAAATATGGTACGTATACACAATTGAATACTAGTGAGCCATAAAAATGAAAAAAGTCCTGTTATTTGTGACAACATGAATGAACCTGGAAGATACTGTGTTAAGTAAAAAAAAAAAAAAAAAAAAAAAGAAAGGCAAAAAAAAATAAATACCACGTGATCTCACATACACGTGGAATCTAATAAAATTGATCCCATAGATGTAGAGAAAAGAATAGGCATTACCAGTGACTGAGTTACCAGTGGCTATGAAATATGTAAAATTATCCCAAATTTTGCAAACAAGAAAAAATAAGGCATATAGATATTAAAAGTCTAGCTCAAATTCACAGAGTCAAATGCTGGAGGCTTCATTCAAATTTTGGCACTCTGACCTTATACTATCTGCTTAAACTACTAAGCAATGCTGCATAATAACATTTTTCTTTTTATGTTCTATGAATATCTGTATTGTATCTCCAATTATATATCAAGCATCTAGAAAGTGGAAATGATATTTTTAATCAGCAATCTTTTCATATTTCCATAGTTAAAAAAAAACAAAAATGATGTTCAGGTATTTCCAGTAAATATGGCAGTCTGTGATGACATGACAGAGTCATTCTAATTTCTCTTCTACAAACATTTAGAAATTCTAGATAAAATGTGTTCAAAAATATTACTCAAGTTGAAAACTTTGAATGAGAAAGTATCAATTACTTAAAAAAAGCAGAGAATGTATCAGAAGAGAGCAAGCTTAGGTCCAAACATTCAAAAAAATCATCAAAACCACTTAAGCCTTAATAGCTAGGAATAAGGTTTCAAGTGCCTTCTAGCCCTTTGTCTGATGGGTAGATTGTAAAAATTTTTTCCCATTCTGTTGGTTGCCAATTCACTCTAAGGATGGTTTCTTTTTCTGTGGAGGTTAATTAAACTCCAGAAGCTCTGGAGTTTAATTAGATCCCATTTGTCTATCCTGGCTTTTATTTCCATTGCTTTTGGTGTTTTAGTCATGAAGTCCTTACCTATGCCTATGTCCTGGATTGTTTTGCCTACGTTTTCTTCTAGTGTTTTTATGGTGTTAGGTTTTATGTTTAAATCTTTGATCCATCTGGAGTTAATTTTAGTGTAAGGTGATAGGTAGAGGTCCAGTTTCTGCTTTCTGCACATTGCTAGCCAGTTTTCCCAACACCATTTATTGAACATGGAGTCCTTTCCCCATTGCTTGTTTTTGCTGGGTTTGCCAAAGATCAGATGGTTGCAGATGAGTGGTGTTTCTTCTGGGGTCTCTGTTTTGGTACCAGTATCATGCTGTTTTGATTACTATAGCCTTGTAGCATAGTTTGAAGTCTGGCAGGGTGATGCATCTGGCTATGTTCGTTTTGCTTAGGATTGTCTTGGCTATGCGAGGTCTCTTGTGATTCCATATGAAGTTTAAAGTGTTTTTTTTTTTTTCCAGTTCTGTGAAGAATGTCATTGGTAGCTTGATGGGGATAGCATTGAATACATAGATTACTTTGAGCACTGTGGCCATTTTCACAATATTGATTCTTCCTAACCATGAGCATGGAATGTTTGTCCATCTGTTTGTGTCCTCTCTTATTTCATTGAGCAGTGGTTTGTAGTTCTCCTTGAAGAGGTCCTTTACATCCTTTGTTAGTTGTATTCCTAGGTATTTTATTCTCTTTGTAGCAATTGTGAATGGGTGTTCGCTCTTGATTTGGCTCTCTGTTTGTCTGTTATTGGTATATAGGAATGCTCGTGATTTTTGCACATTGATTTTGTATACTGAGACTTTGCTGAAGTTGCTTATCAGTTTGAGAAGATTTTGGGCTGAGACGATGGGGTCTTCTAGATATACAATCATGTCATCTGCAAATAGAGACAATTTGACTTGCTCCTTTCCTAATTGAATACCCTTTATTTCTTTTTCTTGCCTGATTGCTCTGGCTATAACTTCCAATACTATGTTGAATAGGAGAGGTGAGAGAAGGCATCCTTGTCTAGTGCCTGATTTCAAAGGGAATTCTTCCAGCTTTTGCCTGTTCAGTATGATATTTGCTGTAGGTTTGTCATATATAGCTTGTATCATTTTATAATATGTTCTATCAATACCTAGTTTTTTGAGAGTTTTTAGCATTAAGGGCTGTTGAATTTTATGAAAGGCCTTTTCTGCATCTATTGAGATAATCATGTGGTTTTTGTCTTTGGTTCCGTTTATGCGATGGATTACATTTATGGATTTGTGTATGTTGAACCAGGCTTACATCCCCAGGCTGAAGCCTACTTGGTCATGATGGATGAGCTTCTTAATGTGCTGTTGCAATCTGTTTGCCAGTATTTTATTGAAGATTTTTGCATCAATGTTCATCATGGATATTGGCCTGAAGCTTTCTTTTTTAGTTGAGTCTCTGCCTGGTTTTGGTATCAGATGATGTTGGTATCATAAAATGAGTTAGGGAGGATTCCCTTCTTTTGTATTGTTTGATGCAGTTTCAGAAGGAATGGAACCAGCTTCTCTTTGTATGTCTGATAGAATTTGGCTGTGAACCCGTCCGGACCTGGACTTTTTTTGGTTGGTAGGCTATTGATTGCTGACTCTACTTCAGCCCTTGTTATTGGTCTATTCAGAATTTCAGCTTCCTCCAGGTTTAGTTTTGGCAGAGTACAGTGTCTAGGAATTTATACATTCCTTCCTGGTTTACTGGTTTATGTGAGCAGAGCTGTTTGTAGTAATCTCTGATGGTAGCTTGTATTTCTGTGGGATCAGTGGTGATATCCCCTTTATCATTTTTTATTGCATTTATTTGATTCTTCTCCCTTTTCTTTTTTATTAATCTGTCTAGAAATCTGTCTATTTTGTTGATCTTTTCAAAAAACCAGCTCCTAGATTCATTGATTTTTTGAAGGGTTTTTTGTGTCTCTATTTCCTTCAGTTCTGCTCTGATCTTAGTTATCTCGTCTTCTGCTAGCTTTTGAGTTCTTTTGATCTTGCTCCTCTAGTTCTTTCAATTTTGATGGTAGGATGCCGATACTGTCGATTCCCTCTCGATACTGCTTTAAAGGTGTTCCAGAGATTCTGGTAAGTTGTGTTCTCATTCTCGTTGGTTTCAAAGAACATCTTTATTTCTGCCTTCATTTCATTGTTTATCTAGTCAACATTCAGAAGCAAGTTGTTCAGTTTCCAAGTGGTTGTGCGGGTTTGAGTATGTTTCTTCATCCTGAGTTCTAGTCTGATTGCGCTGTGGTCTGATAGACTATTTATGATTTCTGTTCTTTTGCATTTGCTGAGGAGTGATTTGCTTCCAATTATGTGGTCAATTTTAGAGTAAGTGCAATGTGGTGCTGATAAAAATGTATATTCTGTGGATTTGGGGTGGAGCGTTCTGTATATGTCTATTAGATCTGCTTGGTCCAGCTCTGCATTCAAGTCCTGGATATCCTTGTTAATTTTCTGTCTCGTTGATCTGTCTAATATTGACAGTGGAGTATTGAAGTCTCCCACTATTATTGTGTAGGAGTCTAAATCTCATTTTAGGTTAAGAACTTACTTTATGTATCTGGGTGCTCCTGTGTTGGGGGCGTATATATTTAGGATAGTTAGCTCCTTCTGTTGGATTGATCCTTTTACCATTACGTAATGTTCTTCATGTTCTTCTTTGTCTCTTTTGATCTTTGTTGGTTTGAAGCCCATTTTATCAGAGACTAGGATCGCAACCCCTGCTTTTTATTGTTCTCCATTTGCTTGGTAAATTTTCTTCCATACCTTTATTTTGAGTCTATGTGTGTCTTGTACGTGAGATGGTTTCTTGAATATAGCACACCGATGGGTTCTGACTTTTTATCCAGTTTGCCAGTCTGTGTCTTTTGATTGGGGTGTTTAGGCCATTTACATTCAATGTTAATATTGTTATGTGTGAATTTGATCCTGCCATGTTGTTACTGGCTGGTTTTATTTCTCATTAGTTGACTCATTTTCTTCATTGTATTTTTGGTCTTTGCCAACTGGTTTGCTTTTGCAATGACTGGTACTTTTTCCTTTCCATACTTAGTGTTTCTTCCAGGAGCTCTTGTAGGGCAGGTCTGGTGGTGACAAAATCTCTCAATAATTGCTTGTCTGTAAAGGATTTTATTTCTTCTTCACTTATGAAGCTTAGTTTGGCTGGATATGCGATTCTGGGTTGAAAGTTCTTTTCTTTAAGGATGTTGAATATTTGCCCCCTCTTCTGGCTTGTAGAGTTTCTGCCAAGAGATCTGCTGTGAGTCTGATTGGCTTCCCTCTGTGGGTGACCTGACCTTTCTCTCTGGCTGCCCTTAGCATTTTTTCTTCATTTTGACCCTGGTGAATCTCACAATTATGGGCCTTGGGGTTGCTCTTCTTGAGGAATATCTTTGTGGAGTTCTCTGTATTTCTTGAATTTGAAATTTGGACTGCCTTGCTAGGCTTGGGAACTTCTCCTGGATAAATCCTGGAGTGTGTTTTCCAGCTTGGATTCATTCTCCCCATCATATTCAGGTACATCGATCAAGCATAGATTAGGTTTTTTCACATAATCCCATATTTCTTGGAGGCTTTGTTCATTTCTTTTCACTCTTTTTTCTCTTGTATTGCCTTCTCTTTTTATTTCATTGAGTTGATCTTCAATCTCTGATATCCTTTCTTCTGCTTGATTGATTTGGCTATTAAAACTTGTGTTTGCTTCACGTAGATCTCATGCTGTGTTCTTCAACTCCATCAAGTCATTTATGTTCTTCTCTAAGCTGGTTATTCTATTTAGCATTTCGTCTAACCTTTTTTCAAGGTTTTTGGTTATTTGCATTGAGTTAGAACGTGTTTCTTTAGCTCTGAAAAGTTTGTTATTATCCACCTTCTGAACCCTGTTTCCATCAATTCTTCGCACTCCTTCTCGGTCAAGTTGTGACCCTATGTTGTCGAGGAGTTGTGATCCCTTGAAGGAGAAGAGGTGTTCGGTCTTTGGTAGTTTCACCTTTTCTGCGCTGGTATTTTCCCATCTTCGTGGATTTAACTGTCTGTGGTGTCAGAGAGCTGCTTGATGATGTCGTTTGTCTGCCTGTGGGGGTGCTACTGGGCTTCTAGGGACTCCTTTAGGTTACTAGGGAAGCTTCCTGTGTCTTTTTTGTTTATGCTGGGAGATTAGGTCCGCCTCTGCTGCTGACCTGTAGGCACTGCTGGGTTGTCAAGAACACTGTCTGGATGCTATGTAGGCTTCCTGTGTTTTTTGTTAAAACATGTAGCCCAGTCCCACCCCTCTAGTGGTGGGTTGTGCCCTTCCTCCACTAGGCTGGATCATTCAGGGTTCATCTGAGACTGTGGCACTGGCTACGCAACCCTCTAGAGTCAGAGCTTCAACCCTTTGGGGTTTGTGGGGTTTTAGGGACCTGCCCAGCCACACCCAGCAGTCTCCCCCTTTCAGCTTTCCCTCTCTCAGGTCATGGGGTAGGGGCCGCCCAGCTGCTCCTGCTTACAGCTCCCTCTTTCTCCGGGTGGGGGGAGGGGCGATAGCTCAGTCTGCAGGCTCTTATTCAACTCCACGCTTGTAATTCCGAGTGCTTGACTGGCAAAGATCCCCTGTTCTGTGTATTGCTGAGGCTTTGGGGGAAGTGCTGTATCTGGACCGGAGCACCAGAGTTGGAGCCTCCGACTCACTGGTCAGATGCACTTTCTGGGTGAAGCAGCACCCCTGCCTGCCTCGGTCTGCCCTGAGTGGGATTTGCTCACCCTCGAACCAGACCCATTGAAATGCACTTGGTACCTCGGTTGGAGCTAGGAGATCTCTGCATTTCTGCGTCTCTCTTGCTGGGAGTTGTGCCTAATCCACCATCTTGGATCCTCCTTCACCTCTTTTTCTTTATAAATTACTCAGTCTGAGGTATTTCTTCATAGCAGTATAGAAATGGACTAATACAAATTATGCAAAAATAAATAAAAATAAAACAATACCTCTTAGTGACAAAGGAAAAGGAGTGAAAGTGATAGGGCCATTTATCCCAGAGCCTGGAGTATAGCCACCTCATGCCACTGTCCTAAGTCTGGTTACCAAATGAGAGTGAGCAAAGAACATCTCTAGCTGTTACTATTTCTGTGTTTTGTGCAAATTATTATACTTTAGGACTAAGTGCAGTCCAAGTAGTAGCCTTAGGACTAAGGTCCAGTATGAAGCTAGAGTTTGGGAGATACAGATACTTCCTTTTTGAGTTGAGGTAACTGGATCTTGATCTCAACTCATTTTTAGCAAATGATTAAAAAGAGGACAGGGAAAGGATCCAAGAGGAACTCTGCATTATTTTCTTGGGAAACAAACAAATATGCCCTCACTGGTTCATTATAAAGATTAAATAAAATTAAGTATGGAAAGCACAGAGAACAGTGCTGCATATACACCATGCTACTGTAAACAGGAGAAAACAGAAGTATTTGTTGAATTGACTATATCACTTTGTTGAATTGACTATATCACTTTGTTGAATTGTCTGCCCCGCTTTCTTTTCTTTGTCTTCCCTTCAGGAGGCTGGATTTTAGGCTACACCATAACTTTGCAAGAGATTGCTACATTTTAACCCCTTTAGAAGAATTTCCCTTTGAGTCTTGTGCAATCAGGACATCAAGGTAAGACAACCTGTACCATTGCTTTAAAAAGTTCCGGACCATTCTAATTGCCTAGCAGGAGAGAGGGACTGTGCAGAGGAATTAAGCACTAAGAGGAACTGTTACAAAAGGGTTACATGCATCTTAGCTCTGTTGGTTCTTTGAAAATCAAAAAAGTCTAACAATGCACCCTAGGGAAACAGCTGTGCTTGCGCTTTACAGGCAGATGAGCTTAATACTTGTCATAGCTGTGATTTCAAACACACTGCCTTTTTGGAAATGAGACTGTCTTTCAAAGAGCAGCCTCTTGTTATCTATCTCTTTTCTTCCAAAGAATAGCAAGAAAAAGATGCTTTCTTTGAAAGGAAATTTTGATGTTTATTGTCACTTAACATGTTTGGCAATGTAGGACTAACTCTACTGATACTAATCATTTTCCTCCTAAGTACTGAGCCTATAGTACTGGAATCTACCAACAGAAATCCGAATCTCTCCACAGCAGAGGTTTTCCCTAGGCATAGGCCACTGGAAATGTGAGGAAGAATAAACAATTCCCTTCCAGATGCTTTCCTCTTTAACACACAACTTCTTGTTAAGTTGGTAGCTTAAATATTTATCAGATACTTGTAATGACCTTTCAAAACCGCTTCAGAGAAGATGTCATTTAAACTAAGAGCAGAAAAAGCACAAAATTTAAGAATAAACTGATATCTTAGACACTAAATTCTCATGTCACTTATAAATCGTCTCTTAACTGAAACTTTTGTTTCTTTTCTTATTCCTGGAAAAATATATCCCTGGCCTCAGTTAGTCACTGGTTCTTTGTGTTTTAAAAGTCCCATCGTGCTTATTTTAGCTTCTTGCCTTATTCACTAATGTCAGGGCTTATTCTTACTGGTTTTCATGATCACTTAATTAACCTGCCCTGTTACGTAGGAGGAATTAGTCTTACATTTCTTTTACTCTTTATATTTCTTATTTCTTGATTTTTTTAAAGCAGAAGATATATGTCATATATATATTCCGTATTTAATTATATGATTACATATAGCCCATAAGAAAAAAGTTACCTTAGCAACCAAATTAGTTTTTAATTCGACAAACTACTTCTATTCTTCAACTAAAATTTCATCACCACTTCTTGGCCAGGACTTACAATTCAACACTTTGCTGAGCTAACCTATTTTCAAGGAAGCAATTATGTGTATCTAAATATTTTCAATACCTTTGTATAACACATCTTGAAAGTATACCTTGCCACTTGTGATTGTCATAGAGAAATACTCTGCATGTTGAATGAAAAGGAAATGGCTTTTGAAAACAGAAACCAAGAAGATAGAGATTTGGTGTTCTATGTTTTTCATACCTATGAAATATCAGCTTAAATTCCCTTTTGAGCAAACCCTATAAGTGCATCACTATTTTTCTATCAAGCCCTTTTTTCTTTCAGGCTTATGAAAATGTTTAAAGAACAGCTGGGCTCTGAGGAGACAACCCAAGGCACGGTATTGCTGCAACTTTCTAAAAACAGGAAAAAAAAAATCATGTAACATCAATGTCTTTAATAGGATCCCTAAAAAATAAATAAATAAATTTCAAGAATAGTGAGAGACTTTAACACCCTACTGTCAATACTAGACAGATCAATGAGACAGAAAATAAACAAGGATATCCAGGATTTGAACTCACATCTGGACCAAGAAAACCTAATAGACATCTACAGAACTCTCCACCCCAAAACCACAGAATATACATTCTTCTCAGCACCACATCACACCTACTCTAAAATTGACCACATAATTGGAAGTAAAACACACCTCAACAAAAATGCAAAAGAACGTAAATAATAACAAACAGTCTCTCAGATCACAGTGCAATCAAACTAGAACTCAGGATTAAGAAACTCACTCAAAACTGCACAACAACATGGAAACTAAATAATCTGCTTCTGAATGACTGCTGGATAAATAATAAAATGAAGACAGGAATAAAGACGTTCTTTGAAACCAATGAGAATAAAGACACAACACAGCAGAATCTCTGGGACACATTTAGAGAAGTGTCTAGGTGGAAATTTATAATGCTAAATGCCCACCAGAGTAGCGAGGAAAGATATAAAATAGACACCCTATCATCACGATTAAAAGAACTAGAGGAGCAAGATCAAACAAATTCAAAAGCTAGAAGAAGGCAAGAAATAACTAAGATCAAAGCAGAACTGAAGGAGATAGAGATACAAAAAACTTTCAAAAAATCAATGAATTCAGGAGGTGTTTTTTTTTTAAAAGGTCAACAAACTAGATAGATTGCTAGCCAGACTAATAAAAAAAAAAGAGAGAAGAATCAAATAGATGCAATAAAATATGATAAAAGGGATATCACCACTGATCCCAAAGAAATACAAACTACCATCAGAGATTACTACAAACACCTCTATGCAAATAAACTAGTAAATCTAGAAGAAATCGATAAATTCCTGGACACTTACACTGTCCCAAGACTAAACCAAGAAGAAGTGGAATTCCTGAATACACCAATAACAAGATCTGAAGTTGAGGCAGCAATTAATACCATACCAACCAAAAAAAGTCCAGAACCAGAAGGGTTCACAGACAAATTCTCACAGAGTTACAAAGAGGAGCTGGTACCATTCCTTTTGAAATTATTCCAAAAAAATACAAAAAGAGAGAATCCTCCCTATCTCACTTTATGAGACCAACATCATCCTGATACCAAAACCTGGCAGAGACGCAACTAAAAAACAAAATTTCAGGTCAATATCCATGATGAACATTGATGCAAAAATCTTTAATAATATACTGGCAAATCAAATCTAACAGCATATCAAAAAGCTTATCCATCATGATCAAGTCAGCTTCATCCCAGGGATGCAAGGCTGGTTCAAGTTCTGCAAATCTATAAACATAATCCATCACATAAACAGAACCAAAGACAAAAACCACATGATTATTTCAATAGATGCAGAGAAGGCCTTTGACAAAATTCAACAGCCCATTATGCTAAAAACTCTCAATACACTAGGTATCAATAGATCGCATCTCAAAATAATAAGAGTTATTTATGACAAACCCATAGTCAATATCATACTGAATAGTCAAAAACTGGAAGCATTCCCTTTGAAATCTGGCACAAGACAAGGATGCCAATCTCTCACCACTCCTATTCAACATAGTACTGGAAGTTCTGGCTAGGGCCATCAGGCAAGAAAAAGAAATAAAGGATATTGGAATAGGAAAAGAGGATATCAAATTGTCCCTGTTTGCAGATGACATTATTGCATATTTAGAAAACCCCATCATCTCAGCCCAAAATCTCCTTAAGCTGATAAGCAACTTCAGCAAAGTCTCAGGATGCAAAATCAATGTGCAAAAATCACAAGTATTCCTATATATCAATAATAGACAAACAGAGAGACAAATCATGAGTGAACTCCCATTCGCAATTGCTACAAAGAGAATAAAATACCTAGGAATACAACTAACAAGGGATGTGAAGGACCTCTTCAAGGAGAACTACAAACCAACCACTGCTCAAGGAAATAAGAGAGGACATAAACAGATGAACAACATTCCATGCTCATGGTTAGGAAGAATCAATATCATGAAAATGGCCATATGGCCCAAAGTAATTTATAAATTCAATGCTATCCCTATCAAGCTACCAATGACTTTCTTCACAGAATTGGGGGAAAAAAACCTTAAACTTTATATGGACACAAAAAAAAGAGACTGCATAGGCAAGAAAATCCCAAGCAAAAAAAAGCTGGAGACATCACGCTACCTGACTTCAAACTATATTATAAAGCTACTGTAATCAAAACAGCATGGTACTGGTACCAAAACAGAGATACGGACCAATGGAACAGAACAGATGCCTCAGAAGGAACTCCACACAACTACAACCATCTGATCTTTGACAAACCTCACAAAAACAAGCAATGGGAAAAGGATTCTCGATTTAATAAATGTTGTTGGGAAAACTGGCTAGCCATATGCAGAACTGAAACTGGATCCCTTCCTTACATCTTATCCAAAAATTAACTCTAGATGGATTAAAGATTTAAACATGAGACCTAACACCATAAAAACTCTAGAAGAAAATCTAGGCAATACCATTCAGGACATAGGCATGGGCAAGGACTTCATGAATAAAACACAGAGAGCAATGGCAACAAAAGTCAAAATAGACAAATGGGATCTAACTAAACTTAAGAGTTTCTGCACAGTGAAAAGAAAACTATCAATAGAGTGAACCAGCAGCCAAAAGAATGGAAAAAAACATTTTTTCAATCTACCCATCTGACAAAGGGCTAATATCCAGAACCTACAAAGAACTTAATTTACGAGAAAACAAACAAACAAAGAACCCCATCAAAAAGTGGGCAAAGGATATAAACAGACACTTTTCAAAAGAAGGCATTTATGCAGCCAACAAACATATGAAAAAAAGCTCATCATCACTGGTCATTAGAGAAATGCAAATCAAAACCACATTGAAATACCACCTCACACCAGTTAGAATGGCAGTCGTTAAAAAATCCAGAGAAATAGAAATGCTTTTACATTGTTGGTGGGAGTGTAAATTAATTCAACCATTGTGCGAAACAGTGTGGCAATTTCTCAAGGATCTAGAACTAGAAATACATTTGACCCAGCAATCCCATTACTGGGTATATACCCAAAGGATTATAAATTATTCTGTTATAAAGACACATGCACGGTATGCTTATTGCAGCACTGTTCACAATAGCAAATGCCTGAAACCAACCCAAATGCTCATCAGTGATAGACTAAAGAAAATGTGGCACATATACACCATGGAATACTAGGCATCCATAAAAAAGGATGAGTTCATGTTCTTTGTAGGGACATGGATAAAGCTGGAAACCATCATTCTCAACAAACTGACACAAGAACAGAAAACCAAACACTGCATGCTCTCACTCGTAAGTGGGTGTTGAACAATGAGAACACATAGACACAGGGAGTGGAACATCACACGCTGGGGTCTGGGGATTGAGGGGCTAGGGAATAGCAGGTGGTGGGGGGATTTGGGAGGGATAACATTGGGAGGAATGACTAATGTAGATGATGGGGCAATGGACGCAGCAAACCACCACCATGGCACGTGTATACCTATGTAACAAACCTGCACAATATGCACATGTATCCCAGAACTTAAAGTACAATAAATAAATTTAAATAAATAAAAATAAATTTAAAAAAATCTTTGACCAAGAGTACAATTGAATTGCTTAAGATTGCTTTGATAACTCATGTAATTTTGATGTATCTTATTTTAACATCTGTTGTCAGTCTTTTCTCTGTACTTAAAAGGTGACTTAAATGAGCATTAGTCTCTTAGTCTGTGAGCTGAGCAGATGGCTATGAAGATCTGAACTCTTAGACAAGTTAGTCATAATAGTATCCTGTGTCTTAAAATTCAGCAAAGTATTTTCTTCAAATGTGGATAGAGTCAAAGCATTTAAATTGCTAGCACTAGAAGAAATAATTGTTATAAAAGCATCCAAATTATGTCTTATTTAAAATATTACATAATCATTGTTGAAATGTATTAGGTATTCAAAAGTCCATGTGTTAGGGTAATGAAAAGGAGAAATGGATCAGTATAGGAAAGAGAAAATTGTGATGGAAGGTTATGCAAAGAAAGAGAGAGAAAGTGAGAACAGTTTTCCTTTATTCCCTATGATGTTTCTGGGTCCCTGAAAATAGCTATATTTAGCTTACAACATTTGAAATAAGGAGAAAACATCCTATTTGTTTATAATTAGATAATGTTTTCTATAAGAAGAAAAAAAGTCTGGTTTCAATCCTGAGAGGCTATTTAATCTCTCATACCTAAATTTTACTGTGTAAAATCAGGATCATAATTTCTAATTCATAGTCTGCTAAAGGATTAAATGAAATGTCATATTAAAAGTGCTTAACATAGATACAAGCACTGGTAATTATTTTATTTATATAATTAAATGCCTACTATAAGATAAGCCTTGAGTCTTAATAGCCATTCTTGGCCTTGTAGATATGAATAACTAAACTAGAAGAGTTACATAAGAATAAAACAATATACATATACTAGAATAATTGACTATGTGCTTATCAACATAGACACAGATGATTATGCAATGAGGCAAAGTGAGAATAGAGAGAGTTGAATTCTGGAATGGCAGTGTTAAGAGCTTCATGGACCATCTTTGCAATGAAACAATATAATTGGTGAACAATTTTTTAAAAAATAACAGTTACAATCTCTAGAAATTGCCCTAACAACATGTAACAATAAAAGACACATTTATTCAAAAAACAACTTCTCAATGTTGATAAGAAGAGCTAGTGGCATTTGAACAATGACCTACCTTTTTTCTTCTTTCTCCAAGCTTAACATTATGAAAGTAGTTGATCAATGAGTACAAGTATACATTTAGATAAAAGAAATGAGACCTGGTGTTTAATAGATCAGTAGGGTGACTATAGCAAACATTAATTGATTGTATATTTTTAAATAGTTAGATGGGAATAATTAGAATGTTCTTAGCATTAAAAAAAGATAAATATTTAAGGTGATGGATATTTTAGTTACTCTGATTTGATTATATGAATGCGTCAAATTATCACATGTATCTCCAAAATATGTACATCTAATATGTATCAACAACAAAAAATAAAGTAAAAGGAAAGTTTTACTTTGGTCGAGTACATTGGGCTCCCTCTTCCTCTAGATATAAAACAAAGATGGCCATATCTTCTTGGGAAGGGAATACATTACAATTTCTTTCCTTTTGCAGCTCCATGTTGCAGAAACTATATTCCAAGAGTTTCTGAGAATTTTTAGCCTTGTTCTTCAACTCACCTCTCATTCATAGAGTGGAGGCCCTATTTCCTGGAAGAAGGTTGAGGATCATGGGCTCCAGATGAAACTTGCCCAAGCTCAGTCATAAGGAGGAGATGCCATGTTGGGAGAGAGAAGCCAAGAGGACCAGAAGCTACAAACCCAGTCCAGTGACCTAATCATGAAGAAGAGGAATTATTTTTGAGAGACACAGGCCACTCTCCCTGCCTCCGACTATAGAACAGGGGTAAAAAATGTTTAGCCCAGAAGGAAAAGACAGTAAGAACAGAGAACAGTGCAGCTCTCCCCAAGAGAGATAACTGTATGCAACACAGTGTATGGAAGTCCAAACCTAAGGGTACTTTTTAAAACAATGGAAGTTGGGATAGTAAGCAATTAAGAGGAGGGGCAGTAGCTCCATGTCAGCAAGAAGCTAAATGATCCGGTTTGGCTTCGTGTCCCCATCCAAATCTCGTTTTGAATTGTAATCCTCAATGTTGGAGGAGGGGCCTGGTGAGAGGTGATTGGATCATGGAAGTGGACTTCTTTTACGTTCTCATGATAGTGAGTGACTTCTCATGAAATCTGGCTGTTTAAAAGCATGCAGCAATTCCCCTTTATTCTCCCTCTCTTGCTCACTCTCTTGCTTCACTATGGGAAGATGTGCTTGCTTGCCCTTTACCCTCTGCCATGATAGCAATGAAAGAATGGACTAATACACTAACCCATAAATTAGGAAGAACTTTACCAGTGAAAACCAAAGAAAAAGGCCTTTAATAAGAGCCCCATTGGGGTCAGGACAAATCTCAAAGATGGGCCTCAAAGATTGTCTGCTGAAAAAGAACATGAATTTAATTGGATCAGACTGAGAAGCAATTCAAATCCCAGGACACTGTGATAAACAACAGAACAATCATTGGGCAATTAATGGAGGCCAATAGCTCAACAGAGGCAGGCAGCATACCAGAGCCATTAAATCACGGGGAGAAATAGTGGAAGATAGCCCTTCTAAAACCACTTTTAAAACAATGTGTTATCTAAATCGTTCAGTTTTCGCAAACACACACACACACACACACACACACACACACACACACACACACAAGCTATGCAAAGAAACAGTAACACACACACAAGCTATTCAAAGAAACAGTAATATGTTACCCACACAAAGAAACTAAAAGCAGACAACAAAAATTCCCAGTGGAAGTGATCATACATCATACCACATATCAGGAAAAAAGGCTTAAATGCAACTATTATTATGTGTATAGAACTAAAGCAAACTAATCTTAAGTAAGAAAACTATGAATTCAAGGTCTAATTAAAGACAGAATGTCAGTAAAGATATACAAATTGTATCAGAGAGCCACATGGAAATTCTGGAGGTAATAAGTATAAAACCTAAATAGGAAACTTTACTAGAAGTGTTCAAGAGTAGATTTGAGCTATTGAAAAAGAAGAGTTAGCAAATTTGAAGGTACATTTATAGACACTGCACAGTCTGAAAAACAAATACAAAAAGATTAAAAAGTGAACAATATCTCAGATAAATGTGGGACACCATTAAATGCATCAACATATTTGTAATAGGTGTATAAATAAGTGAAAAAGAGCAGGAAAACTTATTAAAAGAAATAATGTGATACCCTTCCCTTTTTTTGTCTTATCTGATTTGAAAAGTAACATACAAATATTATAAAACAATATGTAAATAATTATATTATTGGGCCCATAACATATTGAAATGTCATATATTATATATAACAGCACAAAGGCAACAAACTTGAGTAAAGCTATATTAAAGTAAGAAAATAATACCTGATGGTAACTTGAATGCATAGGAACAAATTAAGGAAATGAAAAATGATGACTAAAACAGTTATGAATAAAAACCCTATAAACATACTTGCTCTTTTGTTCTCGCAGCTTCATTGAAGACATAATTAAATGAAGTAATAAGGGTTACCATGTATCAATTTTTTAGAATGTAGAATTATTTGCATAAATCTAATGTAGAATTCAAATTCAGACATATAAATAAGGTAAGCCCTAGAAGAAACACTGAAAAAGTAACTCAATATGATAAAAACATTATTTTAAGAATTAAAATGTTACATTAGAAAATATTCATTTGATTCAAAAGAAAGCAGTGAAGGAGAAACAAAAGGAAGACGTGAGACTGATGGAAATCAAATGTAATATGGCATATATAAATCTAACCATAGCAACAACACATATGAGTAGATTAAATAATCCAACCAAAAGGCAGACATTGTCAGACTGATTAAAAAACAAAACTCTGTTTTATCTACGGGAAACACATTTTAAATTCAAAGAACAAATATATTAGAGGCAAAAGATAAAGAAAGATATAGCATGCAAGTATTGACCATGAGAAATCTAGGTCTATATTATATCAGACAACATAGAATTTTTAAAAGTGTTATTAGAGACATTTGATAATAATAGCAGGGGCAATACATCGGGAAAATAGGACAATCATAAACATGTATGCACTAACCACAGAACTACATAATACATCAAAAATTTCTGATATGAAGGGAGAAATAGACTCTTAAATTCAACAATAATACTGAGAAATATCACTACTTAGTTTCAGTAATGAATAGAAATACTAGATCAACAAGGAAATAGAAGACTTAAACAATACTATAAACCAACTAGGCTCAGTTGTTCTACACTACACTATGCCAAAAACAGCAGAATACACATTCTCAAGTTCACTTAGGAACCTTCATCAGCATAGTTTATAAGCTAGGCAACAAAACAAATTTTAAATTATCTAAAACAAATAAAATCATAAAAATGTATTTTCTGACCACAATGAAATAAAATTATAACTCATTAACTGAACAAAAATTGGAAAATTCACAAATATTAAGAAAATAAGCAATAAACGAATAATAATCAATGAATAAAGAAGAAATACCAAGGAAAGTTAAAAAATACTTTTAGATAAATGAAAACAAAAATACAATATTCCCAAGCTTATGGAGTACATCTAAAGTATTATTTACAGTAAAATTTATGGTGACAAATAACTACATATAAAAAGAAGAAGAGGAAAGAGCTAGTCTATATTATAACCCTCTAGCTTAAGAAACTCTAAAAAGAACAGAGTAAACTTAAAGGCAAGAACAATAAAGGAAATAATAAAAATGAAATGAAATAAATTAAATGGAAAAACAATAGTAGAGAAATTAATAAAACTAAATGTTCGTTCTTTGGTAAGATCAGCAAAATTGAGAAACCTTGAGTTTAAACTGAGCGAGACAAAAATAAACAATACTCAAGTCATTAAAACCTCAAATGAGTGGACTGGCAGACTTGCCCTTTCCTCCTGGTAGTTCTGAGGAATCTGGGCGCTCAGATAAATGGGTTTCCCCCCAGCAAAACACACTTCTCCACCAAGGGACAAAGTGCTTTGTTAAACTGGGCTAGCTCCTTGTGCCTTCCAACTGGGTAAGAACCTCCAACAGGGGTTGTCAGACATCCTATACAGACGTAATCCTACTGGCATCAGATTGGTGGTCCTTGAGGTCAGAGGTCCCAGAATAATGAGCAGGACCCATGTTTTCTGCTCTCCAGCCTCCTTGAATGACATCTCCAGGCATGGGAGCGAATCAGATTAATAGGGTCTGAAGTGCACTTCCAGTAAACTGAAGCAGCCCTACAGAAGAGGAACTGAACTTTTGAAAGAAAAACAAGCAGAAAGCAACAACAACAGCATCAACAAAAATGAGAACAACAAAAAGGCCCCAATAAAAACCCCATCCAAGGTTCAGCAGCCTCAAAGACCAAAACGAGACAAACTCATCAAAATGAGAAAGAATCAACAAAAACATGCTTAAAGCCAAAAAGTCCAGAATGTCTCTTCTCCTCCAAATAATTGCAATGTCTCTCCATCAAGGTCACAGAACTAGAGAGAGGATCAGATGGATAAATTGACAGAAGTAGGCTTCAGAAGATGGGTATTGAAAATCTATGATGAGATAAAGGAGCATGTTCTAACCAAATACAAAGAAGCTAAGAACCTTGATAAAAGGTTAGAGGAATTGCTAACTAGAATAACCAGTTTAGAAAGGAACATAACCTGATGGAGCTGAAGAACACAGCAAGAGAACTTCATGAAGCATACATAGGTATCAACAGCCAAATCGACCAAGTGGAAGAAAGGGTATCAGAGTTTGAAGACCACCTTACTGAAATAAGACATGCAGACAAGAATAGATAAAAAATTATGTAAAGGAATAAACAAAGCCTTCAAAAAATATGGGACTTGATAAAAAGACTGAATCTATGATTGGTTGGCATACCAGAAGGAGACAGGGAGAATAGAAACAAGCTGGAAAACGCACTTTAGGATGTTATACAGGAGAACTTCCCTAATGTAACATGACAGTCCAACATGCAATTCAGGAGATACAGAGAACACCATTAAGATACTCCATGAGAAGTTTAACCCCATGACAAATAATCATCAGATTCTCCAAGGTCAAAATGAAGGAAAAAAATGTTAAGGGGAGCAGAGGGAAAGTCCAGGTTGCCTATGAAAAGAGGCCCATTAAACTAACAGCAGATCTCTTAGCAGAAACACTACAAGCAAGAAGAGACTGGGGACTAATATTCAACAGTCTTAAAGACAAGAAATTTTCAACGAAAAATTTCACATCCAGCCAAAGTAAGCTTCCTAGGCAAAAGAGAAATAAAATGCTTTCGAGAGAAGCAAATGCTAAGGGATTTCATTACCACCAGGCCTGTCCTGCAAGAGCTCCCAAAAGAAGCCTTAATATGGAAAGGTAAAACCAGTATGAGCCACTGCAAAAACACACCAAAATATAAAGACCAATGACACTACGAAGAAACTGCATTATTTGATTATTACTGTACAAAACAATCAAATAGCATCATAACAGGTTCAAATTCACACATAACAATACAACCTTAAATGTAAATGGGCTAAATGCCCCCAATTAAAAGACATTTGCAAACTGGATAAGGAGTCAAAACTCGTTGGTCTGCTATATTCAGGAGACCCATCTTACGTGCAAGGACACATAAAGGCTCCAAATAAAGGAATGGAGGAAAATTTACCAAGCAAATGGAAAGAAAAAAAAAAAAAAAAAGCAGAGGTTGCAATCCTAGTCTCTGACAAAACAGACTTTAAATCAATAAAGATCAAAAAAGACAGAGAGCATTACATAATGGTAAAATGAACAATTCAACAAGATGAGTTAATGATCATAAATATATATGCACCCAATAAGGAGCACCCAGATTCCTAAAACAAGTTCTTAGAGACCTATGAAGAGAATTAGACTCCCACACAACAATTGTAGGAGACTTTAACACCCCACTATCAGTATTAGACAGAACAAGACACAAAACTAACAAGGATATTTTGAACTTGAACTCAGCTCTGGATCAAGAGGACCCGGTAGACATCTGCAGAACTCTCTACCCCAAATCAACAAAATATGCATTCTTCTCAGTGCCACATGGCACTTATTCTAAAACCAACGATGTATTTGGAAGTAAAACATTCCTCAGCAAATGCAAAATAATGGAAATCACAACAAACAATCTCTCAGACCACACTGCAATCAAATTAGAACTCAGGACTAAGAAATTCACTCAAAACCACACAATTTTATGGAACTTAAATGAGCTGCTCCTGAATAGCTCCTGGGTAAAAAATTAAATGAAGGCAGAAATCAAGAAGGTCCTTGACATGTGTGAGAACAAAGAAATAGTGTACCAGAATCTCTGGGACACAGCTAAAGCAATGTTAAGAAGGAAAATTTATAGCACTAAAATACCCACATCATAAAGCTAGAGAGATCTCAAATCTACATTCTAATATCACAATTAAAAGAGCTGGGCTGGGCATGGTGGATCATGCCTATAATCCCAGTACTTTGGGAGGCTGAGGCAGATGGATCATGAGGTCAGGAGTTCAAGACCAGACTGACCAAGACGGTGAAACCTCATCTTTACCAAAAATCCAAAAACAAATTAGCCAGGTGTGGTGGTTTGCCCCTGTAAACCCAGCTACTCAGGGGGCTGAGGTTAGAGAATCACTTGAACCCAGGTGGCAGAGGTTGCAGTGAGTTGAGATCATGCCACTGCACTCCAGCCTGGGCGACAGAGTGCGGCTAAGAAAAAAAAAGAGCTAGAGAAGGAACAGCATGACTAAGATCAGAGCAGAACTGAAGGACATAGAGACACAAAAACTATCCCCAAAAAAATCAATGAATCCAGGAGGTTGTTTTTTCAAAAAGTTGACAAAATAGAGACCACTAGCTAGACTAATAAAGAAGAAAGAGAAGAATCAAATAGACACAATAAGAACTGATAAAGGGGATATTGCCACTGACCCCACAGAAATACAAACTACCATCAGAAAATACTATAAACACATCTGCACAAATAAACTAGAAGAAACAGGCAAATTCCTGGATGCATACACACTACCAAGTCTAAACAAGGAAGAAGTTGAATCCCTGAGTAGACCAATAACAAGCTTTGATTTTGAGGCAGTAATTAACAGCCTACCAAACAAACAAACAAAAAGTAAAGGACTAGACAGATTCACAGCTGAATTCTATAAGAAATACAATGAGAAACTAGTACCATTCTTTCTGAAACTATTCCAAACAATCAAAAAGGAGGGACTTCAGTAAAGTCTCAGGATACAAAATCAATGTGCAAAGATCACAACCATCCTTTACACCAATAGGCAAGCAGAGAGTCAAATCACAAATGAACTCCAATTCACAGTTGCTACAAGGAGAATAAAATATCTAGGAATACAGCTAACAAAGGAAAAGAAGGACCTCTTTAAGGAGAAGAACAAACTACTGCTCAAGGAACAAAGAGAGGACATAAACAAATGGAAAAACAATCCATTCTCATGGATAGAAAGAATCAATATACTGAAAATGGCCATACTGCCCAAAATAATTTATAGATTTAATGCTATTCCCATCAAACTACCATTGACATTCTTTGCAGAAATAGAAAAAGCTACTTTAAATTTCATAAGAAGTTGAAGAAGATCCTGTATATACAAGACAATCCTAAACAAAAAGAAGAAAACTGAAGGCATCATATTACCTGACTTGGAACTATACTACAAGGCTACAGTAACCAAAAAAGCATGGTACTGGTACCGAATTGACATATAGACCACTGGAGCAGAACAGAGACCTGAGAAATAATACCTCACATCTACAACCATCTGATCTTCGACAAACCTGACAAAAACAAGCAATGGGGAAAGATCTCCTATTCAGTAAATGGTGCCAGGAAAACTGGCTAGCCATATGCAGGAAACTGAAACTGGGCTTCTTCCTTTTACCTTATACAAAAATTAACTCAAGATGGATTAAAGACTAAAATATTAAACCCCAAACCATAAAAACCCTAGAAGAAAACTTAGGCCATACCTTTCAGGACATAGACACAAGCAGAGTCTTCATGACAAAAATGCCAAAAACAATTGCAACAAAAGCCAAATTGACAAATGGGATCTAATTAAACTAAAGAGCTTCTGCACAGCAAAATAAACTATCATCAGAGTGAACAGGCAACCTACAGAATGGGAGAAATTTTTTGCAATCTACCCATCTGACAAAGGTCTAATATCCAGAATTTACAAAGAACTTAAACAAATTTACAAGAAAAAACAAACAACCCTATCAAGAAGTGGGCAAAGGATATAAACAGACACTTCTTAAAAAAAGGAGATTTATGCAGCCAATAAACATATGAAAAAAAGCTCAACATCACTGATCATCAGAGAAATGCAAATCAAAACCACAATGAGATACCATCTCACTCCAGTCTGAATGGTGATTATTAAAAAGTCAGGAAACAATAGATACTGGTGAGGATGTGGAGAAATAGGAACACTTTTATATTGTTGATGGAAATGTAAATTAGTTCAACCATTGTGGAAGACAGTATGACAATTTCTTAAGATCTAGAACCAGAAATACCATTTGACCCAGCAATCTCATTACTGGGTGTATACCCAAGGAATATAAATCATTTTACTATAAAGACACAAGCACATGTATGTTTATTGCAGCACTATTCAAAATAGCAAAGACTTGGAACCAACCAAAATGCCCATCAAAGATAGACTGGATAAGGAAAATGTGGTGCTTATACACCATGGAATACTATGCTGTCATAAAAGGAAATGAGATCATGTCCTTTGCAAGGACATGGATGAAGCTGGAAGCCATTATTCTCAGTAAACTAACACAGGATCAGAAAACCAAACACCACATATTCTCACTCATAAGTGGGAGTTGAACACTGAGAACACATGGACATGGTGAGGGGAAGAACATACACTAGGGCCTTTTGGGGGATGGGAGTGAGGGGAGAGAACTTAGAGAATGGATCAATAAGTGCAGCAAACCACCAGAGCACACGTATACCTATATAATGAACTTGCACATTCTGCACATGTATCCCATTTCTTTTAAGAATAAAGAAAATAGAAGAAATAAAGTACACAAAATTTGCAAAATGTAATAAAAGAGTAAATAAATTTATAATAGTGAAAAAAATCTGGAATGAAGGAGAGACCTCTATTAACAGTCATATGTCAACAAATTAGGTAACTTTGAAAAAATAAATTTCTAAAAAGACACGGATGCCACAACTAACTCAAGAAGAAATAGATCATCTGAATAGATTTATAGCAAATAAAGAGATGAATTTGAGAATTCAAAGCATTCTGATGAACTCTACCAGAAACATAAATCTAAGATTTAAAGCAGAGTTAATAAAAATAATTCTCAAAGTCTTCTGACAAATGAAGGGTGAGGAACACTTCCCAACTCATACAGTGAGATCAGTATCACCCTAGTGCTAAATATGAACAAATACATTTCAAGAAGGAAACTACACACCAATATCTTTTATGAATATACACACAAAATTCATCAACCTAATACTAGCAAAGTATATCCTACAGTATACCAAAAAATTAATACACAACAATCAAGTAGGATTCACCTGAGGAATGCAAGGAAGGTTCAACATCTAATAACCAATAAATGTAATGTACTGTATCAATAGAATAAGACAAAGCATACTATCATCTCAATTAACACATAAGACACAATTAACAAGGTTTGATAATTTTAGTGCTTAAAAGGCTTAGGAATAAATTTAACAAAAGATGGGCAAAATTTATACTTAAAAACTATAAAACAAGCTGAAAGAAATTAAAGAATTAAAGCAATCAAAGAAATTAAAATGAATAGAAAAACCCCCATGTTCATGGATTGAAAAACTTAATATCATGAAAAAGATGATACTTCCTAAAAGGATTAATAGCTTTGACATCATATCTATGAAAGTCACAACTGGTTTTTCTCTTAGACATTAGCAAGCATATTTTACATTTATATGACAATATAAGGGATCTAGAGTAGTCAAAATCATCTCAAAAATCAAAACTAAGTTGGAAACTCACTTTTTTTTTAACCTCAAAATGTACTCCAAACACAAAGTAAATAAGACAGTGTGATTTACATAAGTATAGACATGTAAGTCAATGAAACAGAATCAATAAAATAAATTGTGAATTCAGATATAAACTCTTATGGTCAATTGATTCAATTGATTTTTGACAAAGGTTTCAATAATGGAAAATAGAGAAGAAACAGTCTTTTGAGCAAACGGTTTTAAAACTGACTATCTACATTTAAAAAAAAACATATTTCACTCCATCTACAAAAATAACTCAAAATGAATCATGGAACAAAATAAAGTGAAATTTATAAAACTCAGGAGAAAGTACATAAATCTGTTTTAAAAATTTTATTTCAAGTTTGGGGGTACAAATGCAGGTTTGTAACATAGATAAGCCTGTGTCATAGGGGTTTGTTGTACAAATTAGTTTATCATGCAGGTATTAAGCCCAGTACCCATTAGTTATTTTTATCTGATCATCTCCCTCCTCCCACTCTTTACTCTCTGAAAGGCCCAAATTTATGTTATTCCCTCTATGTCTCCACTGTTCTCATCATTTAGCTTCCACCTATAAGTAAGAACACATGGTATTTGGTTTTCTGTTCCTGTATTATTTTGCTAAGGATAATGGCATCCAGCTTCATCCATGTCCCTGCAAAGGACATGATAACCCACTGTTAGTGGAAGTATAAATTAGTTAAGCCATTGTGGAAGACAGTGTGGTGATTCCTGAAAGACCTAAAGACAGAAATACTATTCTACCCAGGAATTCCATTTCTAGATATATACCCAAAGGAATATCATTCTATTATAAAGACATGTACACATACGTTCATTGCAGCACTATTGACTATGGCAAAGATATGGAATCAACCTAAATGCCCATCAATTATAGACTGGAAAAAGAAAATGTGGTACATATAAAGATTTTTTTTTAATGTGGTACATGGAATACCATAAACCATAAAAAGGAACAAGATCATGCCTTTTGCAGGGACATGGATGGAGTTGGAAGCCATTATCCTCAGCAAACTAACACAGAACAGAAAACCAAACACTGCATGATCTCACTCATGAGTGAGATCTAAATGATGAGAACACATATAGAGGGAAACAACACACACTGGGGCCTTTTAGAAGGTGGGGGAGAGGAGGGAGAAGATTAGGAAATATAACTAATGGGCACCAGGCTTAATACTTGGGTGAAACAAGTTTATCTATGTAAAATACTTGCACTTGTACCCCTGTACTTAAAATAAAAGTTAGAACATCAAAAATGTAAGGTCTTAAGATCACAGTGCTTGAAAGTCTCTCCAGGAATTATCTTGACAACTTATTTATTGTTATATTGGTATTTTACCTCCTATCTCATTGCCATAGATACAAATTCTGTTATTTGTTCTGCTAACAATAGTATGTATGGGATACTCTGGTGCAAATCATCATTCCATTTTCAGGAGCAATGGAGAAGAGTTGTATTAGGGTTATCCAGACAAACAGAGGCAGAGATTGAGACAGAGAGAGGTTACAGGAATTGGCCCATGTGATTACAGAGGCTAAGTCTCATGATCTGCTATCTGCAAGCTGGAGAACAGAAAAGCTGGTGATGTAATTCAACCTGAGTCCAAAGGCCTGAGAACCAGGAGCACAGATGTCCAAGCGCAGGAGAAAAATGAATGTACCACCTCAGAGATTGCAAATTCACCCTTCCTCCATCTTTTTGTTTTATGTGGGTCTTCAATGAATTGGGTGATGCCCACTGCATTGGTGATGACCATATTCTTTATTCAGTTTACAGATTCAATTCCTAATCTCTTTAGAAACGTGCTCACAGACACACTCAGATATGTTTTACCAGCTATCTGAGCATCCCTTAGCCCAATCAAGTTGACACATAAAATTACTTGTCACAATGGCTCTCTCTATTCTTTCAATATTCTTTTATATAAGTGATTTTTAAAATTTTTTTATTTCTATAGGCTTTTGGAGAACAGATGGGATTTGGTTACATGAGTAAGTTCTTTGGTGATGTGTGGGATTTTGGTGAATGTTTATATCACAACCTCTACAACATCCGTTTACTACAGTAAATAAACCCTCGCTTCCTTTTACTTGTTATTCAAAAAGACAAAATGGAAGAAACAAACAAAAGTTGGTACAAATCTGTCCTCACATGTATAAAATTAAATTAGGTAACCACTTGATGCAACATAATATTAAAAATAAGAGTTAGCATTTACTGTTCTAAGCAGTTTATATGTTCTGTATTATTTAATAGTCATAGCAATATTTTAAGGAAGTCTATTATTATCTCCATTTTACAACAAAGGAAACTTGGAGGCACACGGCTATTGCTATTATTTTCTCAAAGTCACAATTAAGCACATTTAAAATATTTTAAAACATTTGAAAGTAGAACATGTAGATCAAGAAAGAGAACTGAAAACACAAAATAATTGAAAGAGAAATCAAAAGCTGATACAAAGAAATTTTCAAATATACATAAAAGTAGAGACCAATCCAATAAATCCTCATTAATTTTCAACTCACCTTGATTCACTTATACTATCTTTGATTCACACTCCTTTGAATACTTTAAAGCAAATCTCAGAATTTGCTGATATCCCATAATTTTTCCATAAATATTTATTATGTATCTCTCAAGGATAGAGTCCCTTTTAACATAATGATAATATTCTTATAATATCTAAATTGGAGAACAGTCCTTTAATATCATAAAATGTAAAATGAGTTTTCATGCTTTCCCATTAAGCTCCTTTTTATAATAGCTTGTTTGAATTGAAATTTATATAAGGTTAATACACTGCAATTGGCTAATATGTCTCTTAATCTATAGGCTTGCCTTCTATAATTTTTTTTTTGAAATGTATTTGTTCAAGAAACCACTCTGGTGGATATGGAGCTTTATCCATAATCTATATTTTTCAGATTACATCACATTTGTATATTTCAACAGGCCTCTCAGTACCCTGTACTTTTTGTATTCTTTGCAGTTAATTCCTGAACTTGATCTCAGAGTTTGAAGCTTTAGCAAGAATACTTCATAGGTAGCATTGTTTTTAAAGAAATGTTAGTCTTTCTGAAGAATTGAGAATGCAAGCCGAAAAAAAGTCTACTGTCCATATCAATTCAGTTAAAATTAAACATAAGAATGAATAGAGCAAAACATTTTGCCTGCAATATAACATCTGAGACAGGCTCTAGAATGTGGAGGAGCAGACTTAAAAAATAATAATAAAAATATTTCTCTGAAGCTTAGTCAGAGTTTACTGGACCAATCAACATGGATAAAGCACTTTCCAAGCCTTTAATTTGAAAGCTTTCAAACTGACTCAAAAGTTACAAACAGGTAGGCTTTGTTCTTTGTTCTTTCATGGTTCGTTTTTCAGCATTCATTATGAGAGTTAAGACCAGGTTCATCTGTCACACATTTCTTGGTGATACTGCTTAATTTTCATAAAAGAGAGCATGAAATTGACTTTGATAAGTAGTGAAGGGAATTGGCAGTAGGAGAAATTCAAAGCTTTCCTGAGAAAGAAAGATAGTAGAGAAAAGATTTGTTGACAGTATCACAAAATATTTTTTTCAAATTTTTCAAAAATAATAGAATAAAGAAGCTTATTGCCAGTTACTCTAAATCTAATTGTTTAGAATGGATTGCAAGAGAGAAAATCGTTAGTCATAAATATTGTAGTTTTCCATCTTCATGCCATGAAAATATGCAGAAATATCACAGATACTTCTTTTACCAATAGATATGGTAGGAACAGTACAGTCTTTTAGGCCGTAGAGCCCTGGTTTAAATCAGATCTATCACTTTACCAGCCTCATAATTTTGGCATGTCTCTTACTCCAAAAATGCTGTCCTAAGAGCAAAATATTAAAATAAAATTTATTGCTTTTGGACAGGACATTATTATTCCTATTCTTACCAGAATCTATGAGGGTGTAGCCTAAATATATATAGTGATTTTCACAGGTGACTCTGATGCATACCCAGATATGAAAAATACTGCTTCATAGCACTATTTTATCCTTTTTAAAATATGCATGTCTTTCATAACTAAACAAATTTTATATAAGTTCATTGACCATTAATTTTGATTTTTTGTGAGTTAAATAGTTATGTGTTTCTACTTGATTTTTACATATCTCATTGATTTCTCACTGCTCATTAAGTACATTAACCCATGGCATGTGATTTGAGAATTTTTTTCCATTTTTAGGCTTTTTTCAATATATTAAGTCTTTTGAAATAATGTTTATAAAGATTTAGTAATAAATACTTATGTACCAGTTTGTTCTTATTTGTATGAGCAGAATCCCTCCAAACCCTAAGATCACATTAATATTTATATGCAGTATATAATATACTGTATTTGTCCATTTCCCTACTGCTGTTAAGAAATACCCAAGAATGGGTAATTTATTTTTAAAAAGAGGTTTAATGGACTCACAGTTCAACATAGCTGATGAGGTCTCACAGTCATGGAAGAAGGCAAAGGAGGAACAAAGGCACATCTTACATGATAGCAGGCAAGAGAGCATGTGCAGGGGAACTGCCCTTTATAAAACCATCAGACTCAATGAGAATTATTCACCATCATGAGAACAGCACAGACAAATCTGCTCCGACGGTCCGATTATTTCCCACTGGGTCTCTCCCACAACATATGGGGATTATAAGAGCTATAATTCAAGATAAGATTTGGGTAGGGACACAGCCAAACTGTATCATTCTGCCCTGGCCTCTCCCAAATCTCATGTCCTCACATTTCAAAACACAATTATGCCCTTCAATAGTACCCCAAAGTCTTATCTCATTTCAGCATTAACTCAAAAGTCCACAGTCCACAGTCTCATCTGAGACAAGGCAAGTCCCTTCTGACTATGAACCTGTAAAATCAAAAGCAAGTAAATTACTTCCTAAATATTATAGGGGTACAGGCATTGCGTAAATAAACCCATTCAAATGAAATAAATTGGCCAAAACCAAAGGGCTACAGGTTCCATGCAAGTCTGAAATCCAATGGGGCAATCAAATCTTAAAGCTCCAAAATGATTTCCTTTGATTTCATGTCTCACATCCAGGTTACACTGATTCAAGAGGTGGGTTCCCATAGTCTTGGGCAGCTCTGCCAGTGTGGCTTTGCAGGTTACAAGCCCTCTTTTGATTACTTTCATGGGCTGGTGTTGAGTGTCTGACGTTTTTCCAGGCATACAGGGCAAGCTATCAGTGAATCTACCATTCTGGGGTCTGGAAGACAGTGGCCCTCTTCTCACAGCTCCACTAAGCAGTGCCTCAGTAAGGACTCTGTGGATACTCCCATCTCACATTTTCCTTCCACACTGCTTTAGCAAAGGTTCTCCATGAGGGCCCCACCCCTGTAGCAAACTTCTGCCTGGAGATTCAGGTATTTCCACACATCCTCTGAAATCTAAGTGGAGGTTCCCAAACCTCAATTATTGACTCTGTGGGCACTCAGACTCAACACAATGTGTAATTGCCAAGCCTTGGGACTTGCACCCTCTGAAGCAACAGCCTGAGCTGTATGTTTGCCTGTTTGAGCCATGGTTGGGATGCAGGGCACCAAGTCCCATGACTTCACAAAGCAGCAAGGCCCTGAGCCTGGCCTGTGAAGCCATGTTTTTCTCCTAGGCCACCTGGGTTGTGATGGGAGGAGCTGCCATGAAGACATCTGACATGGCCTGGAGACATTTTCTCCATTGTCTTGGTGATTACACTGGGCTTCTCACTACTTAACTAAATTTCTACAGCAGGCTTGAATTTCTCCTCAGAAAATTCTTTTTTCTTTTCTATTGCTTTGTCAGGATACACATTTTCCAATCCTTTCCCTCTGCATCCCTTTTAAACACAAGTTCCAATTGCAAACCATATCTTTGTGAATGAAGAAAACAATGTTTTTAAGAGCACCCAAGTCATATCTTGAACGCTTTCCTGCTTAGAAATTCCTTCTGTCAGATACCCTAAATCATCTCTCTCAAATTTAAAGTTCCACAGACCTCTAAGATGGGCAAAATGCTGCCAGTCTCTTGCATAGCAAGATTCGCATTTGCTTCAGTTCTCAATAAATTCCTCATCTCCATCTGAGACTACCTCAGCCTAAACTTTTAGGTCAAAACCATGCAACACGTTTCTAGGAAGCTACAAACTTTGCCATATCTCTCTTTCTTCTTTTGAGCCCTCCAAACTCTTTCAACCTCTGCCTGTTACCCAGTTCAAAGTCACTTCCACATTTTTGGGTATCTTAGTAGTAGTATCTCATTCTACCAGTACCAATTTACTGTATTAGTCCATTTTCATACTGTTATGAAGAAATACCTAAGACTGGGTAATTTATAAAGAAAAAAGGTTTAATGGATTCATAGTTCCACAATGGGAATGCTTCACAATCATGGCAGAACGTGAAGGAGGAAAAAGGCATGTCTTAAATTGTGGCAGACAAGAGAGCATGTGTAAGGGAACTGCCCTTTACAAAACCAACAGATATTGTTAGACTTATTCACTATTATAAGAACAGCATAGAATAGTCCCCTGCCCCCACAGTCCAATTACCTCCCACTGGGTCTCTCCCAGGACACGTGGGGATTATGGTAGCTACAATTCAAGATAAGATTTGGGTGGGAACACAGCCAAGCCATATCACATGCAATATATAATGTAAATTATAATGTGTATATATACAGATAGTTCTTGCTTTGCATCATGGTGCAGCACCATAAAATGACTGTTTGAGCTCAAACTGAGAAAATGATCATCTATGGAGAAAATTTCAAGAGGTATCTTTGAAATTTTTGGTCAAAATATTACAAATTCTCTTATCACAAATATGTAGGAAGATTTAAAAATAGCAAAGCTAATATTTTCTAGGCACACTGAAATTTAAATATTAGGAGTTTTAAGATTTGAAATATTTCATATTTTTGTTGAAAGCAAATGTACGAAGAGCAGCTTGAAGAATGCTGGACCCAGAGTGAACATCTTTCCTATACTTTTCTGAGCTGTCATTTTCTTTCTAACTTTGGATCAGCTTGCAACATTGTATCCTTTGCACATTCAATGTTGTGAGGTATTCCCAAGCGTTCCTTTAATGTAAAAGTTATGTCAATGTAAGTTGCTCTAGGGTATTTACATCCTTTTCCATTCCAACTACTTTCCGAGTTTACATACTGCATTAGCACTTTCCATTTCTAGGCTATTCTTATTGACTAATTTCCCCTTTTGATTATTTATTTATGTAAAAGGTCATAAATTCATCACTGGCTGTATAAACTGACAGATGTACAGGGGACAGTCACCCATAAACTTTGAAATAAATGATGTGCTGGGTTATTGCTTATTTATCTAGCAATTTGCTGAATTATGGATGAAAAGCCAGCAGCAAAGTCTATACTTTGTGTAGATACTCACAGTTAACATACTGCGGTAACTAAAATTTAAACAGGTTGTTCAGAGAATAATACTTTTTAATAAAACTGTGGTAAAAATTCATGAAAAAAAATCATGAATATCAGATCACATAAAGTGAAGACTGTCTATCATATAACAACGAATATTTTATTCTATTTATTTTGGATTATTATTTATTACATGTAACTGTATTAACTAGGGCAAAAATTTAAAAAATTCATTTGCCTTCCAAGACTAGGTTGATAGCTTAAGAGCATAAAGCAAAAAAATATACAATAGAAAGCTCATATGAAATGAGGAGTATAGTTTTACATAACTAAAACAATTCCAAAAATGTTTTTCACAAATTTTGTTGCTAAACACATTTAATTCCCCTACTGATTTTAAATTCTGCTTCTTCCCCTACTTATTCTAAATAATCCACATTTTTGTTGTATTTATGAGGATCAAAAAAATCAATATTTTTACAAAGTTGCACCTGTAAAAAGTCCTTCATAAAAATTATACATTTATATAATTTTAGTCAGAGAAACATAAATACCTATTAAAATTTAATTATAATTTTTAAAATATGTATATTTTCTTATGTATAACTTCTGAGTACTGTTGATGTGCAAGAACGGTTGCTTTTTTTCAGTTTTCTACTGCTAAACTCTCTTGCAGTGCAAATAAATTTCAGTCTATTTGTTAATGGTGAGTTTTCCAGGTAGAAAAATATATACACATACATATTGAATGATATTAAATATTAATTTTCTCTGACATACATTTAGCTCATATTTTGTCTAATTTCCTTTGGCACAGTTTACAATCTTGTTTTAATCATAACTATCCCAGGAATGTATTTAGTGTTTCAGCCTTAAATAGGATGTCAGCATCTCATATTTTAAAATAATTCATAAGTTATTATTAGTGCATTTTATCAATGATTTTGGGGTATTTGGTAAATATATGTATGCTGGAGTAAACAAATGAATCTCCTAATATTAAACTATCCTTGCATTCTTGCAATAAATCTTACTTGTACATATTACATATTTATTGTACAGAGCATTTGATTTGTCTCATTTTTGCTGAGTATTAACATCTCTCTTCCAAAGTGGTGGTTATGCAGATATTGGAAGCTATAGTTTTTGAATACTACTACTAAAATGATGGTACATTATAAAATAGATAAGAATCTGATGTTCTTTATTCCTTTCCTGGTAGAGTTTAATAGTAAGAAAATTATTTATCCCCTGACAATATTAAATAATTATTTAGCAAGTATCCTTGAATCTTTTTAAGTTACAATTATATAGAATAGTTTAAATTCCTATCGTATCTCCTGTTCTTTTCAAATATCTCTATCTCATCAGATTTCTGTGTCATGTGATAGCTATGTATATTATCTTAGGTTTTCATTTTTGCTAAGTGTTTTATAACTTTTAAATTTTCATCTGAATAATCTATTTTAATACCTGAATCCAAATTTTGTATATTTTAATTTTTTTCTGTCTCATAGTAATCACTATGGTTCTATTAACCCTATCAAAGGACCAATGTTTACCATTCATTACCAATTTTAGTGTTTTTCTCTTTTCTAATTCATTTATTTTTTATTGTGTAACCATAAAACGAAAATATGTGGCACATTTTAGAAAAATACTTGAAAAATATACATCTAATAAAAGGTGTATACTTTGAATAGACAAATGCCATCTCAAAAATAAGAAGACTTTCCAATAAAAACAAAAAAGGCAAAAAGGTTTAGACAGACACTTTTCTAAAAGAAGATGTGAAAGTAGTATATAAGCACATGGAAAGGTATTTAACATCATTAGTCTCCAGGAAAATAGAAACTAAAACTACAGTAAGATACCACTACATATCTAGTAGAATAGCCTAACTTCGAAAGCTTGACAAGACCAAGGGCTGGAGAAGATGCAGGTAGTGAATCAACCAAAATTCTAATACACTGCTAGTAGGAATGCAAAATGGTACAAATGCTCTGAAAAACTATTTGGCGGTTTCTTAAAAAACTGACCATACACTTACCATGTAACTCAGCAATCTTATTACTGGTTATTGACCTAAAAGAAATGAAAATATATGTCTATACACAGATACACAGTAATGTTCACACCAGCTTTATTCATAATAAGAATGTAAATACTCTAATTTTTATTAATAAATAAATTATAGTAAATATGGCATTATGCATACAAGGGAATACCACTGAGCGATAAAAAGAATAAATATTCATACATGGGTCAATCTCTGAAGCATTATGTTAATGAAAAAAGACACACACAGAATTATTTATGATTCTATTTATCTGAAACTTCAAAACACAAATCTAATTGATAGTGATAGACAATAAATCAGTGACTGCCAAGGAGCATGGATAGAGGTGATGATACAAGGGGATTGATAACAAAGTGGTAAGAAGCTACTTTTTGGTAGATGGAAATATTCTATGTCATAATTGTGGTGGTGGCTATTACATAAGTGCAAATTTTTATCAAAACTCATTCTATTGTATATTTAAAACAAATTAATTATCTGTGTGTAAATTATACCTGGATAATTTTTAAAGGTTAAGCCTTTAAAATACAAATTTTGTAAAAAGATAGTTCATAAGTAGAAAAAATTTAATATAAAAACGATATTTTTAAAGAGAAGACAGTGATACATATAGGAAACAGCTAGTATTATTAAAAATTTATTGAAGAAAATATAAAGAAGAAATGCCTAGCAACACTACAGATTTAAAATGTTTTGAAAGAGATAGTTGCCAATAACTTTAAAATCTTACATAAAATTTTTTTCAAAATCTAAAATTATTAAAATTTATAGAAGGAGAAATAAATACAATCATAACTATTTATAAAATTATGGTATTATCAGTGAAAGAAATTAAATTGTCATTCAACACACTCCCTACTCTCTCACCCTATACCCTTACTGCTCACTACACCTGTTCAAACTTTCCAAAAAAGACTAGACTTCTGCCCTTTACAAACAAGCTTTTTTCAACTTTTAATAGAAAAACAATTTCTTTAAATTAATATTTTATGGACTAGAATAGGTGCAATACTGTATCAATAACGTTATGAGTTTATTGTTAACCTCATAACAAAACTTGAAAATCATGGTAGCAGAAGATGTCATTGACATCACTTTTCTTATTAATATAGATGTAAATCCCTAAGCAATTTATTTGTGAGATACATCTTTATCATTAAGTATAGCTAGAGATTTTCATTCCTATGACTTTGATACACTTTTGTGGATACAGAATCCAATATAATTACCAATTCTTTTGTTGATGGGAATCTGGGTGGTTTTCAGTTGTAGAGTATTACAAATATTACTGCTATAACAGTTACACGCATAACTTGTGATGAACATTTCTATACATTTCTGATAGGCATATGCATAGAAATTGAACTATGGAACACAGAATGTACATATAGTTAGCTTCAGTAGATACTTCCAGTCATCAGATTCATTGTACCATCTTCAAAATATGAGAGTTTCACTGTTCCATATTCTCATTAATTTTGTTATTGTTAGTCATTTCTATTTAACTATTCTTGAAGGCAAGTAGATGCATCAAATTGCGGTTTTAATTTAAATGTCCTATGTATAGGATGTATATATTTTTTGAGAGTCTCATTCTGTTGCCCAGGCTGGAATGCAGTGGCACAATCATGGCTCACTGAAGTCTCAACATCCAGGGCTTAAGCATAGGACATGTGTTTATTGGCACTCAGATATCCTCGTTTGTGAAGTGTCCATTTAGGTTTTTTTTTTTTTTCCTCCAATTGTTTCTATGTCTTTTTCTTATCCATCTGTAGGAGTTTTTTTTCCCCGGAAAACCTTTATTAAGATGTAATTTATGTATAATAAATTCCAACATTTTAAGGGTAGTAATCAATGAATTTCAACAAATGTAGGTCTTCCTTGATCTCTCTATGTGATTGGTTTAGTATGAACGTTACAATTATCTCCTGCCACCCTGAGGTTTTCTTTTACACACTTTGTGCTATATTTTAATGAACAGAAGATTTAATTTTAATATAACCTCAATTTATCAAAATCTTCTCCAGCAAAATTTTACTAAAAGTAATTCTCTGACTTGCATTATGACATATTAATTATTAAAAAATAAAAGTTAATCAGAAAACAAATATTTTCCTTAGGATTAGTACCTATTATGGTCTCTTTAAGAAAACTTTCTACTCGAAGGTCCTGAAGATAGTCTGTTTCCTTCTGGAAGCTTTGAATTTTACCTTTCACACTTAGAGTCCTGCAAACAATTTATCTCCATGTGTAATACAAGGCAGATATAAGCCCTCATTTTTTTAGATGGCGATGCAGTTGATTGAGCAAAAATATTAGAAAAATATTTCTAAGGTCTGTTTATTTTTGCAAACTAAAACTAGAAATCTCCTCAGGACTCCAAGCCTACTTCATTGATGCCTCCCATAACCAGAGACAAAACTGTGAGCCCCAAGCACATTATGGGATGTAAGTGCCTGAAGCATATTGAACAAAGCATAAGCATCTAAGAATAAATTGCAATGAATCCATATGAGAGATCACTATACAACAATAAAACATATGAAATATTTACATGTATGTAAAATTGAAGCCCAAACATTGTAAACATTGGCCCTTTGATAGGGTTAATAGAGCAATAGTGATTACTATGAGAAAGAAAAAAGTTAATGTAAAATATACAAAGTTGGCATTCAGGTATTAAAATAGACTACTCAGATAAAATTTTAAAAGTTATAAAACTCTTACCAAAAACGAAAACCCAAGATAATATACATAGCTATCACATGACATAGACATCTGATGAGATAGAGATATTTGAAAAGAATAGGATCTGTGGTAGGAATTTAAACTATTCTATATAGTTATTACTTAAAAAGATTCAAGGATACTTGCTAAATAATTATTTAATATTGTCAGGGAATAGTTTTCTTACTGTTAAATTCGACCAGGGAAGGGATTTACTTGAAGCCCATCTTCAAGTAAAATAATAATAAAGAAAGGTATTAAAGTAAGAAAGCATTTGAAATATGCATTAAAACAGATGTGTGTATATATATATATATACACACACACACATACATGTATATATATACATATACACACACACACACACACACACTCATATAAAGCAACATTAGAGACCTATGTTTTTTCTCATGTAGATACCTGTATAGATACCTATATAGTAGTAAAAATCTTAAGGACTGGGAGGTTAAATGCAATTTATTATTAATTTTGTGAAATTCATTCGTGGAATTTCATTTATGTTTCAAGACTAAGTTAATTTCCAAGAGATAAACTAGTCCCTTTCCAGCCATTCCCCAAATGTCCAGAGTCCATATTTGCCTTTTTTGTTCTCTTGGTTTAACTTGGAAGCCTCCATGTTATCTCAGTGTCCTTTGTCTGCACTTAACCAAAACCACTGGTCTTTATTCCTAATATCTCTACAGGAGTCCCACAGGTAACCTACATTACCTCCATTCAAACCTGTGTCTTCTCGTGCCAGTCCTTCTAGCTGGAGCACATTCCTTCCCATATCTGACAATTGTCTTGTCTTCATCTGCCATGTCACATTCCTTATATGTGACATTTTTTTTAAATCATTTTTTCTATTTATTAGGATATTTATTTCCTTTCAAACATTAGTGATTTGTTCATGCCTTCTACTTTGCTCTCCTTTGCTCTCCTTTGTTTGGTAATGCACTTCTTATTTCTTTTCCTTGATAAGTCCTGATACTAAGTAACATGCTCTGGAAAAGCTGCCCATGTGGATGACTCCATCCTTCCTGTTTTATCACCTAATGAAACTCCCTGTTCAGTGCTCAGTGAACAGGGAGTTTCAACATTTGAACAAGGAGTGAACAGGTTCCTTGTCATCATTTTAGGCCTCCATTATTTGACATTGAATATTGAGAAAAAAAACTTAAGCAAAATGAACTCAATGCTGAACTACAGTTTGTTATGCTGCTACATTGTACCAAAAATTAAAATAATCCAATATTTTTATTTTATGAAATGGTGGAATTGACAACTTTGACATTTTATGGAAAACACTTACACATAGAAATAAATACACGTAAAAGTTTAAATTTTGAAGTCAAGATTATACCAACTTCTCACTTTGATTTGAGAACATTTCATTTGCTACATTTTACCACAGCCCATTTACATGATATTGTCAGCATAGAATGGAATATAAAAAGAATATGTATAATGTAATATTGAAAGCATTTCTTTCCTGGTTTATATTTAATATTTTAAGTATAAGGGCGAAGTCAGTTTTAACTACTTTCCCTCATACTCACGCATCCCAAACTGTATTTTTGACTAGGGTTCAAGCTATAACTCCAAGCTGATGTTGAAGACTTTGGTACACTACAGTATTTTCCATTCAATTTGCAGAAACATTCATGCCTAAGGCCCTTAGCCTGCAAAAGCTAATTTAAGATGATGTGACAGGAATTTCGAACTTTTGCTGGGAATATAAGAAATAATGCAATCGAAGCAAAACAATGGAAGAAACTAAATATATACTGACTTTATACTGTCTCCATGTAATACCTAGTTCTTTTTCACTTTCTATTTTCCTTTAGCTTTAGTTTATTATCAATAAATTTTGATTTTTATTATGTGTATGTTATTTAAATATTTGTTTTTGCCAGTTGCAATCAACTGCAAAAATATATAAACACTGAAGTGGCAATGTGACACAATAATTAGTACTGGCTATTGAATTAGAAACATAAATTCCAGGAAGTGGTCTGAGTTCCACAAGATCTATGACCTAGGGTAAATTGGTTAAACAACCTACACTCAGGTTTCAGATCTGTATCATGGGAAATACAGTAACACCGAAATAATAACATCATTGTCTCCATTTGTGCTGCATATTTTCCACGTGCTTGTTTCCCTTTTCCTCAGTGGAACAATTTTTCAGTCTTCTCATTTCTGTTCTATACACCAGGAGGGTTGATCCCCAAGTGCTTGATTATTTAGGATCCTTTGCTTTCTTTATTTTAATTGGTTTGAATTAATGAGAGAAACCAGCAATAAATCTAAAAATGGAAAGAGTTAATTCTGGGTACTTTTTTCTCTCCTTCTTTAATTTAGCATTGTGGTTCTGGCAGGGGGTGTGTCCCTTGACTTCTCAGGCTTCTGTTGGTGACTCTACCTTCTGTAACTCCAGGTCTTCCTATATCCCAGTAGCATGATTTCCCTCCTTACCCCCATAGGTTTAAGGGTACTAGTGGCTTTCCGCTAATGCTAATCTCTGGATACCCTAATATTGCTCATACATTCCCTAACTCTGCCAACAGTTTTGAAAATAGTATCTTTATCCCAAAATAGCACTATTAAAAGCAAGATCCAGTTCATTCTGTTATTTGGGGATTTGATAGAAATAGACTTCATAATTTAATGAATAACAAACATATTTCCTTTCAAATTTCATCTGGAGTTTCTGTGTCTCTCAGATTGTTTACATTCTTTCTGTATGAATCTTTTCTATTTCAGTTATTTTTTTCTCTTGAGGTGCAATGAATTTAAAATGCACATAGATCTTTAGGTACAGAAACATCATGGGTTTGAAGAAGAAAGATTCAACTTTTAAAATCATTTCCCGGAGGATCCAAGATGGCTGTTTAGGAACAGCTCGGGATTGCAGCTCCCAGTGAAAGCGCAGAGGGTGAGTGGATGCCACATTTTTATTGCCAACAGACTAGGAAATTCCCAGGTGGAGGAGCTCCACAGGTCACCAGTGCGGCTGTTTCGGCCAGCGTGGCTGTGCCGGCCAGCGCCGCTGCTCTGCCCCGCGGCTGCTTTGTCGGCGCCCCGGAGTAGCAGTTCTCCATACAAAATACACTGGTCCGGGTGCCCTTTTGGCTGGTGATTGGAGCCACAGGAAGTCGCCCTTTCATCTATTTAAAAAGGGGACTGAGCAGGGAACCAGGACAGTAGATTTCAAGGAAAAAAAAAAAAAAAGCGCCACAAACCTCAGTGCTGCTGTTTAAGCCGTCCCAGTGAGTCGCCGCAGGGGAAAACAAACAGACCCCGGCACCTCTTCAACAGGCGACTGGAACACCGACTTAAAAAAAGCCCTGAGGCAGGGAGCCAGGCGATCAGGCTCGGCTGGTCCCACCCCCACAAAAGAAGAGCAACCAGAAACTCTGGATTGAGAGATTCACATCAAGCGCAGCTGAACCCGGGACGGCCCAGCTCTGTGGGGGAGGGGCGTCTGCCATTACCGAGGCAGCCCGCCACGACGGAGGTAATCAGCCAATGCTGAGGCAGCCCGCCGTTGCCAAGGCAACCCGCCATTGCTGAGGCAGCCCGCCATTGCCAAGGCAACCCACCACAGCAGAGAGACTCCACCTCAACAGAGGAGGGCCACCATCGCCAAAGCAGTTCTAACTACACCCATATAAACAGGACTGCAAGGAAGTTCACTCGGCAGCTGGGCGGAGCCCACAGCAGCTCAGCAAAGCCTCTATAGGCCGACAGTGACTAGGCTGCCTCCTTGCTGGGCAGGGCAGCTCTGAAGGGAAAAAAAAAGAAGGCGGCAGCATAACGGAAACTCATAAATAAAGCCCTAAATCCCTGGGACAGAGCACCTGGGAACAAAAAGCAGTTTATGAGTTCTGCTGCAGCAGACCTAAACGTACCTGCCCAGCAGCTCTGAATGAACAACAGAGCTCACAGCTCACCATTTGAGCTCCTATAAAGAAGAGATCATCTCCTCAAGCAGCTCCCTGACCCCTATATATCCAAAGAGACACCTCATAAAGGAGAGATCAGGTTGACACTAGGCGGGTATCCTTCTGGGACAAAGATAGCAGAAGAAGAAAACTGGTAACAACCCTTACTGTTCAGCAGCTGCTGCAGGTGAACCCCAGGCAAGCAGGGCCTGGAGTGAACCTCAGCAGACCTACAGCAGAGGGACCAGACTGTCAGAATGAAAACCAAGAAACAGAAATAACCTCATCATCAACAAATAGAATATCAACCTGAAATATTTGAGACCCAATCTGAAAGCCAGCAACTATGAAGTCGACAGGTGGATAAATCCTTAAAGATGGGAAGAAGCCAGCGCAAAAAGGATGAAAACACCCGAAACCAGAACACCTCTCCTCCTACAAGGGATCACAACTCCTCACCAACAAGGCAACAAGGTTGGAGGGAAAATGAGTGTGATGAAATGACAGAATCAGACTTCAGAAGGTGGGTAGTAAGAAACTTCTGTGAACTTAAAGAACATGTTCTAACCAAATGCAAAGAAACTAAGAACCTTGAAAAAAGATTTGACAAAATGCTAACGAGAATGGACAAAATAGAAAGGAATATAAGTGAATTG
>NW_022436947.1:5207080-5319785 GCF_009761245.1 Sapajus apella
GCAAGACTGGAGAAAAAAGGGTAAAAAGGAATGAACAAAATCTCCAAGAAATGTGAGACTACATGAAAAGACCTAATCTACGTTTGATAGGCATACCTGAATGTGACGAAGAGAATGAATCCAAGCTGGAAAATACTCTTCAGGATATTATCCAGGAAAACTTCCCCAACCTAGCAAGGCAGGCAAACATTCAAGTCCAGGAAATACAGAGAACACCACAAAGATATTCGTCAAGAAGAGCAACCCCAAGGCACATAACCGTCAGATTCACCAGGGTTGATATGGAGGAGAAAATACTAAGGGCAGCCAGAGAGAAAGGTCGGGTTACCCACAAAGGGAAGCCCATCAGACTCACAGCAGATCTCTCAGCAGAAACCCTATAAGCCAGAAGAGAGTGGGGGCCAATATTCAACATCCTTAAAGAAAAGAACTTTCAACCCAGAATCTCCTATCCAGCCAAACTAAGCTTCATAAGTGAAGGAAAAATAAAATCCTTTGGGAACATGCAAGTACTCAGAGATTTCGTCACCACCAGGCCAGCTCTACAAGAGCTCCTGAAAGAGGCTCTACACATATAAAGGAACAACAAGTACCAGCTCAACTAAAGGGCAAAACACCCAGCTAGCACCAAAATGGCAGTATCAAATTCACACATAACAATATTAACCCTAAATGTAAATGGACTAAATGCCCCAATCAAAAGACACAGACTGGCAAATTGGATAAAAAGACAAAACCCATTGGTGTGCTGTATCCAGGAAACCCAGCTCACATAAAAGGATACACAAAGGCTCAAAATAAAGGGATGGAGGAAGATTTACCAAGCAAATGGAGAGCAAAAAAAAGCAGGAGTTGCAAATCTCATCTCTGATAAATTAGACTTTAAAGCAACAAAGATCATAAGAGACAAAGAGGGACATTACGTAATGGTAAAAGGATCAATGCAACAAGAAGAGCTAATGATCCTAAATATATATGCACCCAATACAGGAGCACCCAGATGCATAAGGCAAGTTCTTAATGACTTACAAAGAAACTTAGACTCCCACACAATAATAGTGGGAGACTTTAACACCCCATTGTCATTATTAGACAGATCAACCAGACAGAAAATTAACAAGGATATCCAGGACTTGAACTCAGACCTGGAACAAGCTAACCTAATAGACATTTACAGAACTCTCCACCCCAAATTCACAGAATATACATTCTTCTCAGCACCACATCACACCTACTCTAAAATTGATCACATAATTGGGAGTAAATCATTCCTCAGCAAATGCAAAAGAACGGAAATCGTAACAAACAGTCTCTCAGACCACAGTGCAATCAAGTTAGAACTCAGAATTCAAAAACTAACCAAGAACCACACAGCTTCATGGAAGCTGAACAACTTGCTCTTGAATGTTGACTGGATAAACAATGAAATGAAGGCAGAAATAAAGATGTTCTTCGAAACCAACGAGAATGAAGACACAACATACCAGAATCTCTGGGACACATTTAAAGCAGTCTCTAGAGGAAAATATATAGCAATAAGTGCCCACATGAGAAGCAAGGAGAGATCAAAAATTGACACCCTATCGTCAAAACTGAAAGAGCTAGAGGAGCAAGATCAAAAAAAACTCAAAGTCTAGCAGAAGACATGAAATAGCTAAGATCAGAGCAGAACTGAAGGAGATAGAGACACAAAAAAACCCTTCAAAAAATCAATAAATCCAGGAGCTGGTTTTTTGAAAAGATCAACAAAATAGACAGACCACTAGCCAGATTAATAAAAAAGAAAAGAGAGAATAACCAAATTGATGCAATAAAAAATGATAAAGGGGATATCACCACAGATTCCACAGAAATTCAAACCATCATCAGATATTATTATAAACAACTCTACGCACATAAACTAATAAACCTGGAAGAAATGGATAAATTCCTGGACACTTGTCTCCTCCCAAGCCTAAACCAGGAAGAAGTCGAAACCCTGAACAGACGCATAACAAGGTCTGAAGTTGAGGCAGCAATTAAGAGCTTACCACCCAAAAAAAGCCCAGGTCCAGACGGGTTCACAGCCAAATTCTACCAGACATACAAAGAGGATCTGGTACCATTCCTTCTGAAACTATTCCAAACAATACAAAAACAGGGAATTCTTTCTAAATCATTTTATGAGACCAACATCACCCTGATTCCAAAACCCGGCAGAGACTCAACAAGAAAAGAAAACTTCAGGCCAATATCCATGATGAACATAGATGAAAAAATCTTCAATAAAATACTGACAAGCCGATTGCAACAGCACATCAAAAAGCTTATCCACCATGATCAAGTAGGCTTCATCCCGGGGATGCAAGGCTGGTTCAACATACGCAAGTCTATAAACGTAATTCACCACATAAACAGAACCAAAGACAAAAACCACATGATTATCTCAATTGATGCAGAGAAGGCCTTTGACAAAATTCAACAGCCCTTTATGCTAAAAACCCTCAATAAGCTAGGTATTGATGGAACGTATCTCAAAATAATAAAAGCTATTTACGACAAACCAACAGCCAATATCATACTGAATGGGCAAAAACTGCAAGCATTCCCCTTGAAATGTGGCACCAGACAAGGATGCCCTCTCTCACCACTGCTATTCAATATACTATTAGAAGTTCTAGCCAAAGCAATCAGGCAAGAAAAAGAAATAAAGGGCATTCAAATAGGAAAGGAGGAAGTCAAATTGTCTCTATTTGCAGATGACATGATTGTATATCTAGAAGACCCCATCGTCTCAGTCCCAAATCTCCTGAAACTGATAAGCAAGTTCAGCAAAGTCTCAGGATACAAAATCAATGTGCAAAAATCACATGTATTCCTATACACCAATAACAGACTTAAAGAGAGCCAAATCAAGAACAAACTTCCATTCACAATTGCCACAAAGAGAATAAAATACCTAGGAATACAACTAACAAGGAACGTAAAGGACCTCTTCAAGGAGAACTACAAGCCACTGCTCAACGAAATAAGAGAGGACACAAACAGATGGAGAAACATTCCATGTTCATGGTTAGGAAGAATCAATATCGTGAAAATGGCCATACTGCCCAAAGTAATTTACAGATTCAATTCTATCCCCATCAAGCTACCAATGACCTTCTTCACAGAACTGGAAAAAACCACCTTAAACTTCATATGGAACCAAAAGAGAGCCCGCATAGCCAAGTCAATTCTAAGCAAAAAGAACAAAGCGGGAGGCATCACACTACCAGACTTCAAACTATACTACAAGGCTACAGTAATCAAAACAGCATGGTACTGGTGCCAAAACAGAGATATAGACCAATGGAACAGAACAGAGGTCTCAGAGGCAACACAACATATCTACAACCATCTGATCTTTGTCAAACCAGACAAAAACAAGCAATGGGGAGAGGATTCCTTGTTCAATAAATGGTGTTGGGAAAGCTGGCTAGTCATGTGCAGAAAGCAGAAACTGGATCCCTTCCTGACACCTTACACTAAAATTAACTCCAGATGGATTAAAGACTTAAACATAAGACCTAACACCATAAAAACCCTAGAAGAAAATCTAGGCAAAGCCATTCAGGACATAGGTGTAGGCAAGGACTTCATGACCAAAACACCAAAAGCATTGACAACAAAAGCCAAAATAGACAAATGGGACCTAATCAAACTCCATAGCTTCTGCACAGCAAAAGAAACAGTCATCAGAGTGAATCGGCAACCAACAGAATGAGAAAAAATTTTTGCAGTCTACCCATCTGACAAAGGGCTGATATCCAGAATTTACAAAGAACTAAAACAGATTTACAAGAAAAAAACTAACAAGCCCATTCAAAAGTGGGCAAAGGATATGAACAGACACTTTACAAAAGAAGACATACATGAGGCCAACAAACATACGAAAAAATGCTCATCATCACTGGTCATCAGAGAAATGCAAATCAAAACTACATTGAGATACCATCTCACGCCAGTTAGAGTGGCGATCATTAAAAAATCTGGAGACAACAGATGCTGGAGAGGATGTGGAGAAATAGGAACACTTTTACACTGTTGGTGGGAGTGTAAATTAGTTCAACCATTGTGGAAGACAATGTGGCGATTCCTCAAGGACATAGAAATAGAAATTCCATTTGGCCCAGTAATCCCATTACTGGGTATATATCCAAAGGATTACAAATCATTCTACTATAAGGACACGTGCACACGAATGTTCATTGCAGCACTGTTTACAATAGCAAAGACCTGGAACCAACCCAAATGCCCATCGACGATAGACTGGATAGGGAAAATATGG
Organism: Sapajus apella; assembly: GCF_009761245.1. Lineage (NCBI taxonomy): Eukaryota > Metazoa > Chordata > Mammalia > Primates > Cebidae > Sapajus > Sapajus apella. Next base: position 5,211,387 of record NW_022436947.1, read on the forward strand.
CACATATACACCATGGAATATTATGCAGCCATCAAAAACCATGAGTTTGGGTCCTTTGTAGGGACACGGATGAACCTGGAAACCATCATTCTCAGCAAAGTGACAGAACAGCAGAAGATCAAACACCGCATGTTCTCACTCATAGGCGGGTGTTGAACAATGAGAACACATGGACACAGGGAGGGGAGCACTACACACTGGGGTCAATTGCGGGGAAAAAGGGGAGGGACGGTGGGGGGTGGGGAGCTGGGGAGAGATAACAAGGGGAGAAATGCCAGATGTAGGTGATGGGGAGGAAGGCAGCAAATCACACTGCCATGTGTGTACCTATGCAACATTTTTGCATGTTCTTCACATGTACCCCAAAACCTAAAATGCAACAAAATAAATGGGGAAAAAATAAAAAATAAAAAATAAAATCATTTCCCATACCTGACTTAATCTGAATATTTAATTATTCTTCTTGGGTCTAGAAAGTATGTTGAGAAACACTGTTTATGGGACAGTCTAGGATCACATTCACACACATGCTCACACATGCCCTGGGTCACGACTTAGAAAACCAGTCCTGCTGACTTTTACTAATCATTAGCAATATTTTTCACAGTCTTCTTCACATTCCTATTATAAGTCACAGGGCAGTCTCTTCTAGCAGCCATAGGTACCCTTGGCTCCTATGAAACTATCCAAAGTTTCATCCAGCTCCCTTGGCTCTGTAGACAGAGGTAGAGAAATTATTTCTTTGATGTCTTAAGAACCATGAACTTTGCCCTCCTCCTATACTCTTACGACTAAAAATAAAGGCATCGAAAAAGAATTGTAACTGTGTTTGAACTGCAGGCTTTCACAGAAGCATTGCTGTTTTGGCAGATACCACTGCCTTATATTAACTGTGACAGAAGTTGTATGTCCTGAGCCAAAGGAGAAAATAAATGTTTATTATCAGACTGGAGAACTAAAAGCCAAAGGCAGGAGATGGGAGAAAGTAGACAGATATCCACAGATGAAAGCAGAGCCATAGAGACTAGCTCACTAAATCTGTGCACATCCACACTTACATAAATCAAAGTAATTCAATCAGGCAGATTCCAGATATGTTCCTATTTGGTGCCAGAATTTTATCTGAGGAAATAAACAGAAACTAGCATAATCTTTATTAACGTGACTAATTTTCCAAAGTATATCCTGGTCCCTCAATACTTCCTGGTTTAAAGTCCTAAACTCCCTCTGATGAGACTGGCATTGCTCTGGAAATACTAATATGATAAATTAAGGAATCCCTGAACTACTAAACACATTTATCAGATGGAGTATATTTTGAAAAATTGGTACGATGCTTCCACAGTTTTGGATCTTCATGGAACAGTCTGAGAAGAGGTCCACTATAGTCCTAAATTAACAACTAAGTAAAATTCAGAGTGTTTCTAGCATTATCCAAAAAAACCCCCAGTGTTGAAACTTCCTCAATAAAATCAACAGATGTGCTCTAGGGAATATCTAAACCAACCAGGCTTCCATGATTCTTCAAGTTTTAGATAGCTTTTGGGAAACATAATGCTCTCAGAAAACTTTGAGCCAGCTCAACCTTTAGGATTCATATGGAAAGGTTTAACATATATATATATATATATATATATACACACACACATATATATATATATATATATATACACACATATATATATATATACACATACACCCAAATATTTGTCACACATACCAGCTCTAATGATAATTTTCCAAAATTTATAAAAACTTGAAAAAACAGATACCCATTAAATGAGTATCTGAATTAGGGAAACCATACATCTAATCCAAACCAATGCACTTATAAAAATGAAAGCAGTGGTTTTAATACTCTGCTAAGACAGCAGTCGTAATCCATGCTCAAACTGGGCAAGCCAGGGTGTACAATCTCTCAAACATAAATCAACATGGCTAGACTGGTATGGAGGAAGAAGTCATGGAGTTGAGACTAAAAGTCAGTCAGTGACAATTATTCTAGAGGATTTTGAATTTCAGCCAAAATTACTTTGGCTTCTTTATAGATACTGGGAAACCATTCTATAAATCTATCAGTTTGAGAGATTAGGTGCCATATACATGTGTTTATTTTTATAAATCTAAAAATCAAGGGCAAATATATTCTTTATCATTCATTTTACAAAGTGTCCTGCTCCTATCAGACTAAGTCTTCTAAGTGTTTTATGTTCCAAACATTTATTTATCACTTGCTCTATACAAGGTATGGTATTTGACTGGAGGGAGATACACAAATGACGTAGGCCCCAATCTCTGAGGAAAACATAATGATTTACATGCACTAGCTAGATTTACCATGGAACAGAATAGAGTTAGAAGGATAGCAGAAGCAGAGTCTCTGTTTTCTGTTGCCTTTGTTTTCTGCATAATACACAGTACTCTCTGACCAAGGGCTCAATAAATTGTTTAAAAATTATGAAAATATTCATTTTCTTAAATACAGGTATTCCCAGGAAGATAGATATTAGAATGAAATGCCTTTACTGGGCCAATTATTTGCAACCCAGGGCACTTAGTAAAAGACAGCATGTAGAGAGTTGATTGAGAAATTGTATTAGCACATTTAACTTTGCCAAAATGCATTTTATTTTTTGTTTTTATCATCCTGCAAAACCTAGCCTAGAGGATCAACTCTTTCCACATACACAGGAATAATCCATTTTCTAATGCATAGCAATTTAATGTGGGGGAGTTTGCTTATGCAAGCAATTCTCTGAGAAATTTAATAGGCTGCAAAGAAAGTGAAGTTGATAATTATTAAGCAATGTGAACAAGCCATGAGATTATTATACATTCAGGAACAACAGATAAATATACATCTCATCTGAAATTATACCTGTCAAAATATAATGAAACAGTGCACATGGATTTTTTTTTCCTCTACACTATGATACTTAGCTTCTGTAATTCTTTGTAAATACTGCTCTAGCCTTTTTAATTAAAATTTGAGCATTCAAATTTTAGGGTTTAGTCAAGTTGCTAGTTACTGAGAAACAAAATAATAAAAACGGGAAAAAAGTCATTATTTTTATAAATTAAACATAGTGATATATCCCAAATACAACCAAGTTATTAACATAAATTTGAATATACAAAAGCTTGAGAGAGTATATGGCTATACTCTAGATATATTTCAAAATAGTCCTTAGTCTTGTCCTTCCAAAATACAGATATTAATCAAGTGTTTTATGATGCTTATAAAACATTGAATTTGCTGTCATCTTCAATTCAACTCATCATAAGTAGGAACTAAATAAAGGAGAACTTTAAAGTTTTTAATTGGACATTGGACATCCTTTAAGCTTCACAAATATATTCATGAGGGACTTCATGCAGTAACAGATAACACAGCGGCCTAAAAAGGTTAATGCAGTGATAAGTTTACACTACTAAAGGCTATTTTAGGACTCAGAAGAATTTGGTAATTTTTTTTAACTTAGTGATATGTGAGGTTTTGAAAAGACAAATTCTTTAGAAGATTAATACATTTAATATACTATTATTATAATATATGGACTTTCTCTCCCATGAATTCCATGGGAAGTAATACAAACTAAGAAACTGAGGCCAGAGAAACATGAACCAGCAAGTTAATGAGTGATCAAAATCAAGACTAACTCATGGGTCTCTTGAGTCTTGATTTAAGATTCCTTTAATTAGGGGTATGTATATAAGAGAGAGAGAAAGATGGAGAGAGAGAAAGATGGAGGGAGAGGGAGAGAGAGAGAGAGAGAAAGAGAGATGAGAGAGACTTCAAATTAAATATTACATATCAAATGCTACCTTATAGTTTATGAATTGTAACTGTATTTTCATTATTATAGCTAATCAACTGTATTTTGGTTGTTTTTAGTTGCCCAGAAAAAGCACCTGAAACTATTATAACAGCATAATGCTTTAATACGAAATCCAATAATAGTTTCCATTTGACTTAACTCTAGTGGCTATAATCAAGACGGTATTTACCATTTAAAATCATATTCAATGTAGATAACATATAAAGTAAAATATTATATATTTATCAATTATCCCTTGTATTAATGCACACACAAATAGATGCACCATTGTTCTCCATTCTAATATAGGAAAAGTGAGTCCCAAACAAAATACCTTTGAAAAGTTTAAGCAAATGGCTGATGAAGTATTTCGTGTTACTTCTTTTTATCAAGCTGAGGGAAATAAGTTTGTAGTTTTAAATGGTAACTGCCAAAATCTCCAGAAACTCTTCTTACACACTAGCAACAAGAGGCAACTCAAAATAAACTATATAAACAGTATATTAATTAATTAGGTAGCAGATTGATCAATGTTCTCAGTGGAATTCTTTCCCAAAGCTTATCAGACAAGTGAGAGTTACCTAACAGATATGATTTTAGTACATTCTGTATCAGCTGAATCTATCTTGATGAACTTGGCCTGAATTCCCTATCTCCTTAAGGGAGGCAAATTCCTGCCTCAGATGACTTTCTACCATTCCCAGCGAAGAAAAAGGCCAATTCTGTATAATGTTTATAAAACTATATAAACATAGCTTATTAATCCTTAGGGTTGAAAGGTAGTATATAAATGTAAGATATTAAAGTGCTTAATCAAAAGCACCTTTTTTATATCCTCTGTTAAGCTGAATAAACAAAAATGAAAAAGGACATAATATATAACTGCTGGCATATCCATCAAAAATAGCCACAGCTATTCCATTTTTGGTCAATTATTTTTGTACAATCTTAATCCAAAGATTTTTTAATCCTTGCTGAAATGTAACTCCACCTTCTCACCCACCTCCTCCATCACTGCTTAAATCACTTTCTAAGTGCTAAAATAAACAAAACTACGTATTCTTGCTTTATAAGGTTGATACCAAAACCTTCAGCTGATAAGAGAAGTGTTTTGTACTGTAAATATCCTCTCTGGATATCAAGCCATTAAAGGTAATAGTTAAATTTTAAAAGAACTCAGAAAATTCGGGGGGATATGGATATATTACTCAAATCAAATTAATTTTCATTTCCCTCAGAACTTGTTGGAGCATAGTCATGTTCTTCATTTTTCCTGTAGACTCTATGGTCCAAGCTAAGTGAATTTAAAGCTAACCTGAGTCCATTGATGAGGGCTCCTGTTCCTTTTCAGAACAAGTAACTTACTTGTTTCTTACTTGATTTCTGATTTCAATTCAGAAATCCCTTGGCACTCCCTAAGTATGGGAAAGGACATATTTTAGTGTGGGAAATAGGGGACCTATTCCAATACACTGTTCGGGGGGGCAGAAGTGGGGTTAGTATGAATTGAAGTTACTGGCAATATACGACTAAGAACAAATAGGTTCACGATACCATCATGGTCATCATTATCAGAGCCTACACTTACTCCTCACTTTTCAGTATGTGCTATTCACTGTGCTAAGCACTTTGCATCCACTCTTTAATTATTGTAATAACCTTACAAGGGAGACATTAATATTATAGATTCCATTTCAGAGATTAAGTAACTGAGATTAAACTCTTAGATAATGGATAAGAGGTTTTTATGTTGCCCAGGCTAGCCTCGAACACCTAGCCTCACCTCCTTATGTCCCAGGACAACAGGCCTGAGCCACCACAGCTCCTGAGATTACGCTCTTTACAGCAAAGATGAAAGTTTCATAAGGGCATGGAGCTAATCTAGGGTTGACTTCTAGAACACATTGCTCTGGAAGACCTATCAGTGTCCACAGTCAGGCCAGAGGCAATGGTAAAAAATGTATACGGAGTTTTTGGGCTGAATTGCTGAGGTCAATGGTGAAGTTAGTATTTTATATAATGTGGTATAAGGTAAGGAATCTTGCTGAGATGGGGAGGGGCTTCCACTGAAAGACTTGTCTTTCACTGTGCAAAGTGTATAACATAAGAAAGAGAAAATGTCAGTTGTCCATATGTAAGAAGCATGGGTGTGGAGTGAGGAGGAAAAATATTGATAGATATCGTAGAGAAGGAGGAAGAGTTTCAATAGCCAGCCATTGGCATCCAAATGTCTAAGGCACTACAACTGTAGGCAAAAGGTCTGAGCTTTCAATCATAGCTTGACCTGTGAGTGCACTAGGCTATTACAGTAGAATCACCCCTCAGGTATCCCAGTAAGACCCTTATCCTAATATTAGCACTAATATTTGTGTTGTTCTCTATGTTTCTTAGGCTACTTCCATTATTCTACTCTTTATGTCCTGTGGCAATTTGGAGATCAAATCCAAAAATCCTATCTATATATCAAAGTAAAAAGTAAGCTAAGATTCAGAATGAGTCCCAGATTTACACTTGAAAACTGTGTGGAATTTGAGGAGAACTCTGTCATACATGATTTAAAAAATGCTCTTGGTTTTAGTCATGTTTCCAGAAGTAGAATAATGCACCTGGTGTAGAAGAGCAGAGGGAAGTTGCTTCAAAGTTCCATTCATGAAACATTTAGTTGATGTCATACAAAAGTATTGTGTTATATTCTCAAACCATCAAATTAGTAATAGCACACAAACAACTGTTATGTAATTTAGAATAAGAAAAATTTCCATAAGAGGATAACAAAGAGCTATGTGAAAATCTATGGGGAAGAATTAAAACAGAAATCAGAAATTCTCCTTGAAAGATATGGCAGTAGAGAAGAATGTCAAAGTCTTAGGCCACTTTGTTAGGCCATTATTGGAGTTTTGAAGATAGATTAAACAACAAAATCATACAATGTTAAGCTATAATTTAAACATGTCTAGGATCCCAGACATTAGAAACACCACCATGGGAAAAAATATTACAGTATTGGATTAGAAAAGTTCTAGACCATGGAATATCTGTAGAGGAAACCTGACCTGTCAGGCAAACACAATAGTATAAGATAGCCCTTGATCTGAAGCTAACAGGGGCACAGAGCATAGAGTTCCTCATACATTGATCTGTACGCCTCCTCTGTGTAAAGAAGGACTAATTATCTGTTATTCTTACTAAATTTCTCTAAGGTTATGGGTAGCTTGTCATCATTGTAGTCTTAGCACAAAAATAGAGCTGAATATAGAACTATCAATAAATATTGTATGAATGGATGAGTAAAAGGAGTATCACCCACATGAATGGTGAAAAGGCTACAGGAATTAGTAATAATTGAGAATTAAAGTGAAATAGGGAACCATGAATTCATGTTTACTCTGAGTTTAAGATTTGCTCTTCTCTGGCCCTAGACTTGGCGCTATTGGACCTCCAAAGTCTAAACCTATCTTCCATGTCAGAGCAAATTGCATTGTCTCTAGGACAGGGAATAACAAAAGAACAAGAATTGGGCATGTAGCTTTGGGCATGAAACATAAAATTAGCACACATACTTCATATCATGGCCTTAAATCTTCAGTGTCTTTCCTTATCATTTCATTGGGGAGCCCCAGAAACAAGTTACTGGTTAAGGGAAGCTGCTAGAGAGTGCAATTCAAGTGCAGATATGAGGAGTTTGCCTAAAATGCATTGTAGACTTAAAAGAATAAATAAGTTATGGGACAAGGTGTTAATAACAGTAAGAGAGAACAGACCTAAATGGCTCTATGTTCTTTATCTTCATGGTCAGGAAAAGTAAATATTTATCGGAAAGCGTATGCATGAAATAACTAAGATATAGGACACCCATTTGTCTAAGGTGATAGCATTGCACATTATATTAATACTATTCTTATCTTTAAAAGCTCTTAAATAAATGTTTATGTTACATGTTTGCTTTCATCGTTTCCAGGTATTAATGATCAGGTGTCACTTGGATTAAATACTCATGAAAATTTACAATTAGTCATATCTATTTATGGATACTTGGTATTTTTGAGGTCTCTGACAAAGCCATCTCTCTCACACACTTTTTAAAGTTAGGCCAGATTTAATTTAAGCTCTCTATTGCTTTATACTTCAGGCATTCATTATATTTTTGTCATGTAAAAATGTTAACTTGGACAAGTAGTTAGGTTATTTTTTCTGTATTCCAATGGTCTACTTTTACAAATATTCATATGTAAAAAATATAACAATTATTTTTTAAAAGATGAATGGAAGTATAATTTTAAAAGTAAGAAAACAATATGATCTGGATGAGTGATTAGCAGTACCACAGCAACAAATATATTTCTAGAACACAGTATATGATGCAGCCTTCTGACCCAGCCATCAGCAGGGAATTCTATTTTGAGTTGGTTTCCTTAGAGGAAAATGAGTCATTCAGAAACATTTACGTGTATTCACCCTGCTCATTATACCCAACAGCATTATTTAGAAATAGGTAGCCACAGTTGGAAATTAAGGGGGTTCATGGTAATGGAAAAGTTCCTACTATAAATCTACTATGACTACCACCTGACAAGATATAAAATGGCTAAATTTTGAGCTGAGATTGTTTTCAGATTTACTTATTAACATTTAATACTTTCTCTATGACAGATAACTTCTCAAATTAGGTTTCATGCACACACACACACACACCACATACACGCATCCATATACACACACAATAGGCAAAGACACGGAGTGGGTGTATCTCCTCCATAGGAATTTTTATACGAAGCCAGAAAAATCAATCCCATGCTCTGACTACAAAAGCACATATTTTTATTACAACAGATGCACACTTAAAATGAATCCATGTGAAAACAGAGGCAATATTCTTAGAGGCAAAGATTAAGGAAACTGGACATATTGAATTCAGATTTCTAATTAATAATAACATATCTAGAGTGGAAATATTGACCCATTTTCTGAATTGCAATTCTATTTTTAGCTTTTATCTGTGCTACTGTCTTTCATATCATTTGTTCACAATCTCCACAGTGATTGTCTGCCTCTCCTGGAATCATAAACCATAACATTTTGGGGATGTCATAACATTCATATTGTCAACCCCATGACATATATTTACCTCATTTTCCAAGAATCTAAAAAATTTGGCACTATCGACCACTTCCTCTTGTACAATTTTCTTCTTTCTGTAACACTCCTGTCTCCTGAAGCTCCTTTCTCTCTTCCCACTACATGTCTTACTTATGGACCACTTTCATTCTGATTTGCTTCTAGATATTGGTACATTATTCATCTCTGTTCTCAGTAGTATTTCTTGTTATTTTAAGTGAAATAATCAAATTATAGAGGTTAAATTGTCCCTATATGTTATGCTTCTCCAACTTGATCCCAATCTGGACCTTTCCCTAGAGCTTATATTCTTTCACGTATTTGATCCTATTAATGAATTCAACTGAGAAATTGCACAATCTCACTTTGTTCAAACCAAACTTATCATCTACCTCTTCAAACCTGTCTACACCTTTTATTTCCTTTTTTAGGTGGTAAGTCCCAGGGTTATTCCCTCATCCTCATCTAATATTCAACTATAATTTGCATATCTTACCTTCTACTTGATATGTGTTCCCTCAGTTACAGTTTCAATTCACGTTTCATTGTATCTTATCTAGATCATAAAATTAACTCTTAACTGTCTCCCATCAATATACTGTCTCTGATACAATATTTCCAAAATCTTCCTTAATATTGATAAGAATAAAGGAATTTTTATTAATATGGTAATACCTCTGCTTAATACTTTCAAGAGGCTATCCCCAACATTTATAATAAAGTTCTATAATTTTGCATTGGACTTAAGCTCCTGCATAATTTCCTGCTTCCTACTTCTTTATCACTCATTAATTCTCTACCTATACTCTTTCTTCTTCCTCTATTTTTATTTACTAACTTCCCACATTCTAAATCATTATCTTCCTTTTTATTATCTAACAAAGATCTACTCATGTTACCAAAAGTGTGTTTAAATATTATCTCTTCTAGGAATTCTTCCCTGACACTATGTCTCATTTCAATAAGGCAACACTAGGCTCCCTGTTAACCTCATTAGTACCTTTGTAATAGCACTAAATGGAAACCAGTGATTTCCTTGATCATTTCTTTAGGTACATGTTGAAATTTTAGACTCATCCTTTGAGTATAAGGATAAGTTTATGTCCCCTTTCTTTTATAACCTACACACATTTTATCAGAAAATCGTCAATTCTACCTTCAAAATACATGTGGAATATCGCCATTTCACACTACTCTCCCTACCCCCTAGTCCAACATACCAACACAAGCTAGAATTTCTATAACTTTTTAACTTGTCTCCCATGACTTCCCTTGACTCCAAAGACTCTTATAAACACAGCAGCCAGAGTGATCATTTTTAAATGTAAGTCAGTTCATGTCATTTCTCTGCCCAAAACTCTAGCATGGTTCTTCATTTCACCTGGAGAAAAAGCCAAACTCTGCAAGGGCCTACATAATCAGGTCCTCTAAACGCTCCCTGACCCCGACTCCTCCCACTCTACCTAACATCAACACTTGGTTTCTTTACCACTGGATCATATCACCTCAGGGTTTTTGTGTTAGATATTCTTGCCTCATAGAGCCATGTGAGAAACTCTCTTACCTATATCAAAATGAGAAAGAGGCTTAGCTATATTACCATACTAAAAATTGTAGTCTGCAATTCCTGTTAGCCTCTTCTTGCCACTTTACTCATTTTTCCCATAGTACTTACTGCCTTCTAATGTAGTACTAATTGTGTTATTTATTTATTTTCTGCTTCACTCCTCTAGAATGTAAGTTTCATAGGAGCAGAATTTTCCATTTTGTTCACTTATATATTCCCATCAAGAACCCCAGGTTTGGCTGGCTGTGAAGGTCTTTTCCTGAAAAAGTGAATCTGTAAAGACTGGAAAAGGTGGCTGCTTTGTAAATGTGCAGAAACAATGCAAGAATATAAAGATCATGGAGATTTAAAGCAACATGACACCTTTGAAGCAACTAACAAAGCTCCAAAAACTGATGATATGGTTTGGCTGTGTCCTCACTCATATCTCATCTTAAATGAGGAAGAAAAAAAAATAAAGGACTTCAGAGCTGTCAGAAAACAATTAACAAAATAGCAAGTTCTTACCTACCAATAATTAGTTTAGATGTAAATGTACTGTTTTTTAATCAAAAGACATAAAGTGGCTGAGTAGATTTGGAAAAAAATTAGAAAACAAGGTACAGTGGGCCAGGTGCATCAGCTCACACTTGCAATCCCAGCACTTTGGGAGTCTGAGGTGGGCAGATCACGAGATCAGGAGTTCAAGACCAGCCTGACCAACATGGTAACACCCTGTCTCTGCAAAAAACAGAAAAATTAGCCAGGCACGGTGGCACACAACTGTAATCCCAGCTACTCAGGAGGCTGAGGCAGGAAAATTGCTTGAACCCTAGAGGCAGAGGTTGCAGTGAGCTGAGATCGTGCCACTATACTCTCGTCGGAGTGACAGAGCAAGACTCTGTCTCAAAAAAAAATAAAAATAAAAAAAATAAACAAGAAGAAGAAGACAAGATCAGTGATAAGCTACCTACAAACTATCACTTTAGCTTTAAGGACATACATAGCCTGAAAGTAAAAAGATGGAATAAAAGGATATTTCATGCATATAGTAAACAAAAGAGAGCAGAGGTAGCCATACTTACATCAGACAAGATAGACTTAAGTAAAGACTGTATTCCAAATGCCTAAAGCAATGCCTGACAAATAGTGGGATTTAAGTAAATATTTATTAATCAATGAGTAAACAAATGAATGAATAAATGAAATTAGAATTCATAAGTTATTTCTCTATTTCTAATCCTAGTATAGTGTATGACACATGCATACAGTGGTGGATGAACAATTGTTACTAGAATAAATGCAAGAATGAACATAAAACTAAGTGCAATAGGGATTAAAGGAATGCTTGGAAGACATTGTGGGGTACATAAAAATAAAGATGTAGCCTCTGATTTAAAAATCCTTCCCATATGGAAAGGATAGGCAAAGTATGCAATTGTAAAGACTCATCTAAAATTTAGAAACAATTTCTAGTCTTGACTCTCATGTTCTGCTTTGGAAACTATACTATCACTGGTTAGAAAAAGCTGCCAAACTTTCATCAGCATTTCTCAAAATTTCCACAAGGAACCTAACTATTTTTATGTCTTAAATTTTCTCTTACTCCACAGACTAGCTAATGTTCTTTTCATAGAGAGCCTTAGCATCATTTTTCTATTGCATCAAATATTTATTGTATCTTTGTGATGGGAACATTCAAAATCTGCTCTTCCAGCTATTTGAAGATATACAATAAATTGTTGTTAATTATAGTCTGCCTATAGTGCTACAGAACAGTGGGATTTACTCTTTCTTTCTAGTTGTACTTCTATATTCATTAATCAACTGTTGGATGTCCCCTCCTGCCTACTCTTCTCTACCTCTTTTCTACTCTCTACTTACGTAAGATCAGCCTTTTTGGTTTCTGCATATGAGTGCGAACACAGAGTGCTTATTTTTCTGTGCCTGGCTAATTTCACTTAACAATGTCCTCCAAGCTCATCTATGTTGCTGTGAATGACAGAAATTTTTTTTAATGGCGAAATAGTATTCAATTTTGTATGTATACCATATTTTCTTCATCCATTCATCTGTTGATAGACACTTAGGTTGATTCCACACTTTAGCTATTATGAATTGTGTTACAGTAAACATGGGAATGCAGATGTCTCTTCAACATACCAACTCCTTTGCTTTGTGTATATACCCAGTAGTAGGATTGCTGGATCATATGGTAGTTCTATTTTTTTTTAAGGAACCTCCATATTTTTTTTCATAATGGCTGTACTAATTCGCACTTCTACCAACAGTGTAGTAGCATTTCCCTTTCTCTGCATCCTTGCCAGTATTTTTTATTTTTTGTATTTTTTTAAATATATATTTTATTGCATTTAGGTTTTGGGGTACATATGAAGAACATGCAAGATTGTTGCATAGGTACATACACAGCAATGTGGTTTGCTTCCTTCCTCCCCATCACCTATATCTGGCATTTCTTCCCATGTTATCCCTCCCCAACTCCCTACCCCTGCTGTCCCTCCCCTACATCCCCCTGACAGACCCAAGTGTGTGATGCTACCCTCCCTGTGTCCATGTGTTCTCATTGTTCAACACCCACCTATGAGTGAGAATATGTGGTGTTTGATTTTCTGTTCTTGTGTCAATTTGCTGAGAATGATGGTTTCCAGGTCCATCCATGTCCCTACAAAGGACACAAACTCATCGATTTTTATGGCTGCATAATATTCCATGGTGTATATGTGCCACATTTTTCCTGTCTAGTCTGTCATCGATGGGCATTTGGGTTGGTTTGAAGTCTCTGCTATTGTAAACAGTGCTGCAATGAACACTTGTATGCATGTGTCCTTATAATATTAACATCTTTTTTTTATGATTGCATGTAAGAAGATGAAAGCCACAAAACAGAGAAGATAATGCTATAGTTCTGGATGAGATAGTTATGTTTTCTTCTAAAGAAAGCCATTTGAGTAATTTGCTTTTAATTAATATTTGCTCACAGTTTATTGCATTTGGATTAATGGAGATAATTTTGTCAATTTATGAATTCTATTTTACATCATGTAGATTTTTATGTGAAATAAATAAAAAAGTTAATCTATATAAGACATTCATTTCTTCCATAATTTAAAATTTCATTTAATTTGTATAAGATGCATAATAGAGAATAATTAGAATGCCAGTGAGATACAAGAATATGGAGAAACCAGCAAGGAGAAAGTAAAGAAGAACCCAGATAGATAAAGGGTCTTTATACAGATATAATGTAGAAGCTTCTGAAATGTTGTATAAGACTTGTGGCTACTTTTAAATCTTAAAATAAAGGATTTTTGCATCTTAGTATGAGCAGTCACTCTTAAGTATAAAAAGGGAAATGGTCTATCTGGTCTCTAACACAAATACTTAAACACTCTTGCCAGAGGCAGTGGAGGTTTTGTATTAGTTCCTTCTCACACGGCTATCAAGATACTACCTGAGACTGGTAAATTATATATATGTATATAAAAGAGGTTAATTGACTCACAGTTCTTCATGGCTGAGAAGGCCTCAGGAAACTTACAATTATGGCGGAAGGTGAAAGGGAAGCAAGACACTTCTTACACGGCAGTAGGAGAAAGAAAAGAGTAAGGAAGTGCCACACTTTAAAACCAGCAGCTCTCATGAGAACTCACTCACTATCACAAGAACATTAGGAGGGACCACCCTCATGATCCAATCACCTCTCACCAGATCCCTCCCTCAACACATGGGGATTACAATTCAAGATGAGATTTGGGTGTGGACGTAGAGCCAAACTATATCATGTTTGTTATTTATTATGCTGTGATTATAGATGCTTCAGTTTGCTTTCAGTCAGTACACTATCTACAGTATAAATTTTTTGGATAATCAAATTCAAGCTAACATTAAATTAGCCCAGGGATTAATAATCACCAGAAAACGTGCAGAGCTAAATAATGAAGAGAGAATTTAAATAAAGGAGGGTGACTTAAAAAGATTATATGGCAAGGCATATAAACAAAAGCAAAAATAATCACACTCTATTTTAAGCCAAGGTCATGAAATTTCTATTTTCTTGAGTTATAGCAAAAATCAATTAGTCTGTAATTGAGTTATGACAAAAATCAATTAGTCTTTAATTGTAAATTTTTTTCTGTCAGACAGTACCAAGCCCAGGAGAAATCATTAAGTTTGACATCACTAATAAAACAGACAGTTTTAAATTTAATATATTGGTCTCCCTAAAGGATATCACCTCAGAAAATTATCCATCAATAGAAAAGCCTATAGTTCTTCTATGTATACATTTTTATCTGGTGTCTAAGAAGAAAACAATCCACATGAAACAATTAGAGAGACAATGGGATGTGTGCATTATTGAAAATGCAGTTAATATTACAAGAAAAAAAAAGGTATTTGAGAACTATATGGCCCAGGTTTGAATTCTACTTCAGCGCGAACTGTGAGATTTCAGACAGGTTACTTAATCTCTTTAAATCTTAGTTATATTAATTTTTCAAAACTTTAGATATGATGTCACAAAGATAGTATAGTAAGATATACCAGCCTACATTCTCCCACCAAAAGACAAATATAGACAGCTAACCATAAACCAAAATAGCTCAGAAAGGGCTCAAGGACCCATTAAAGAAACTGCAGCAACACTGTGGATCTCCCCCATGAAAAATAAAAAACAGAAAAAAAAACACCTGGAGAATATCCACTTACAAAAGATCACTAGTGAGACCAACACTAGGTATGCTAGTGAGACAAGCATACCAAGACACCTGGAGGAAGCTAGAAACAAAGAAGAAAAGGGAAGTCTATAGATATTAGCCACAAATCTGGAACCATTGTGGTTCCCACTGGCCTCCTCTGCAGAGGACAGTGGCTTTTTTTTTCTACTGAGGTACTCAACAGCCCTTCATGCCAAGGAAATCCACAGAGGGAAATATTTGCACACCTCTCCTTCTGCCAATAAATGGCAGTGGGGGTACCTGCACCCCAAGCATCAGCTCAGCCACTAAAGAGAGCAACCCCATCCTGACTCCAGAGCCGCTATAACTCTGCACAAGTCTGTGTTCCTATTTTCAGCTCTCTAGCTGCTTCATGAGCATCCACTTGCATATTGCTACCAAAACAGAAATAGAGGTACCTGTGTCCTGGGCACTAGTGCTACTACCACCCCAAATTCCAGAACTATAGACACTTTACATATGCTCATGTGTCAGGCCTCTGGTAAGTGGCCACTCCCTGGGTGCTACTCAACAGACAGCAATGCCACCAGCACAATGAATTGGCCTGCAAGGCAGACCCAGGCCAAGAGTGATTCCCTCAGCCAAAACTTCTCCAGTGGGAAGAAAAGAGATTGAGAGGAACTTAGCAGCCAACAGCTCTGAAGACCTCAATAACCATTGCTGTCACTGAGGATTCCTGCAATCTTTATCAACACCAATTTCAGCTGAGAAAGCTGTACGGAGACTACAGAGCTGAATCTCCCTTATGTCAGAGCCACTGCACCTCATCTAGCCCTATAGGGGAAGATCTTTCAGAAAAACTAACCTGTACAATCTTGAAGAGGAGACGGTTCCATCAAATGCATAAACATCAGTGTAAAACAATAAGAAACATGAAAAACAAAGGAGATATAACACCACCAAAAGAACGCAATAATTTCATAATGGCTAACTCCAAAGAAATGGAGATTGAAAAAACTGCCAGACAAAAAATTCAAAATGTTTTAAAAAACCTTGGTGAACTTTCTTAAAGAATATACAGAACAACAGTTTAACAAACTCAGAAAACAATAAACAACCAAAACAAGCAATGTAATAGAGAGATAGAAATAATTTTTTAAAGTTTTATAGCCAAAAATACAATTAATAAAATTAAAAATGCAATAGAGTATTGACAGCAGCATTGAACAGGCAAAAGAAAAAAAATCTGTTAATTTAAAGATAGGTTACTTGAAAGTATACAATCAAAAGAAAAAAAACAATAAGTGTGATGGTTAATACTGAGTGTCAACTTGATTGGATTGAAGAATACAAAATATTAGTCTTAAGTGTGTTTGTGAGGGTATTGCCAAAGGAGATTAATATCTGAGTCAGTAGGCTGGGAAAGGCAGACCTACCCTTAATCTGGGTGGAAAAAATCTAATCAGCTGCCAACAGCTAGAATATAAACAGATTAAAAAATGTGAAAAGAGAGACTAGCCTAGCATCCCAGCCTACATATTTTCTCCCGTGCTGGATGCTTCCTGCCCTTGAACATTGGACTTCAAGTTCTTCAGTTTTGGAACTCGAACTGGCTCTCCTTGTTCCTCAGCCTGCAGATACCCTATTGTGGGACCTTGTGATCATGTGAGTTAATACCTAATAAGCTATATATATTTATTCCACTAGTCCTATCCCTCTAGAGAACCCTGACTAACACAGATTTAGGTACCAGAATTGGTTCTAAAGGAACGGAATATTAGGATGGAGTTCTTTCATTTGTTTTGGAGTTTCTGAAGTTGGCTGGCTTAATATAATTAGACCATAAAATGCTAAGGACTCTACTTCTAATAGTACGGTGAACACTGATAGTTTTTGGAGTGAACCTTTAGAGAGTTATGTAAAACAAATGCATTTGACACTTCTGATTCATTGCTTATGAGAGGCAAGGAGTTTAGTGACCCTATACATAGTACCTTTGACCATATGTGGAGAACCAAGGAACATAATGAAGTTGGTTGCTTGCTCCTAAATTCGGTGAGCAAAGTGATGAAAGAAAATGATGCACTCAGGGATTCTATCTCCCAGCTTCAGAAGCAGACACTGAGCCCTAGATCTGCTAAGACTGCAATGAGTGAGAATGTTATCTCCTGCAGAGAAAGAGCTGAAATTGTAGAAACACAGAAACAAGCTCTTATCATGTAAGTGGCTGACCTGCAATGAAAGGTGCATGCACAGCCTCATCAGGTATCTACTGTTAAAGTGAGGTCATTGAATGGAAAATAATAGGATCCTGCAACTTGGAATGGGGACATGTGGGAGGACTCTGATGACGCTGGGGACACTGAGTTTGTAAACTCCTATCAACCTTTTTTGTCAGAAGAAACAGCTTCCCCACTCTCGGTAGTGGCAACATCCCTTCCTCGACCCATGCTGCCCTCAGCCTTTCCACCTTTGTCTGAGGAGATAAATTTGTGCTGCCTGAGGCAACAGTGATGCCCTCCCCAGAGACAGTTTCCAGGAAAGATAATGTTGATTCTTCTCAGTAGCCACCCCCAACACCCCTCTTTGCTTGTAGACCTATACCTAAAGTCCTGGCAGGCCCCTAAAGGTGAGGTTGAAAGTGTGATCCATGAGGAGGTTGCACTATGCTTGAAAAGAACTACTTAGAGTTTTCTAATTTATATAAACAGAAATCTAGAGAACAGGCATAGGAATGGATATTAAGGACATGGAATAATGGTAGAAGGAAGATACAGTTGGATCTGGCTGAACTTATTGATTTCAGCCCATCAACTAGGGACTCTGAATTTAATGTTGCAGCTCGGGAGTTAAAAAAAGGTTCTAATAGTTTATTTGCTTGGTTAGCTAAAGTATGGATTAAAAGGATGCCTCACTGTGAATGAGCACAGAATGCCTAATCTCCCTTGGTTTAATGTAGAGAAAGAAATCCAAAGACTTAGCGAGATAGGAATGGTGGAGTGGATTAGTCACTTTAGACCTACTTATCCCAGCTGGAAGGGTCTGGAAGGATACAACTTTGACCAATGCCTTGCAAACTAGATATGTGGGGGCAACACCTGCATCTTTGAAAAGCCCTGCAATTGCTCTTTTCTTATGTCAGATCTAATGGTGGGAACTGCAGTCCCTCCACCACAAAATTTAAATACAATAAGAATAATTGGATCCTGAGGTGGCAGAGGCCAAGTGGCAGCACTCGACTGTCAAAGGCAAGGTGGGCATAGCTACTGTAATGGATGGCAGAGACAAAGCAGCAATCAGAATAGTCTGGTGTAGAGCTCTGGCATTGGCTAATTAATCACAGTGTTCCTAGAAGTGAAATTGATAGGACGCTTACTGTATTCCTAATTTATACAAGCAGAAAACTTCTAGGCCAAATGGACAAAAGATTAATTTGAATTATAAAAACAGAGAATCACGGCCCCTCAATCAATTTCCAGACTTGATCCAGTTTACAGACCCAGGATCCATTGAACGAAGAGGAGGCCAAGTCCCCTTGAAGAGGGGCCCCACTATATTTCTGACAATTTATGCAGTGGATCTTTCTCCTATCCTTCCTCAAGGTGACCTCTGACCTTTTACTAGGGTAAATGTGCACTGGGGAAAGGGAAATGATTAGGCATTCCCAGGACTACCAGACACTGGCTCTGAGCTGACATTGATTCCAGGAAACCCAAAACATCACTGTGGTCCTCCAGTTAAAGTAGGAGCTTATGGATGTCAAGTCATTAATGGAGTTTTAGCTCAGATCTGACTTATAGTGGGTGCAGGGAGGTCTCCGGACTCATCCTGGCATCTGGCATTTCCCCAGTGCCAGAATGCATAATTGGTATAATGAGCAGCTGATATAACCCCAACATTGGCTCACTGACTGGTAGAGTGAGGGCTGTTATGGCGGGAAAGACCAAATGGAAGCCATTAGAGCTGCTTTTTCCTAGAAAAATAGTAAATCAAAAATAATATTACATCTCTGAAGGGATTGCAGAGACTACTGTCACCATCAAGGACTTGAAAGATGCAGGGGTGGTGATTCCTACCATATCCCTATTCGACTCTCCCATTTGGCCTGTGTATAAGACAGATGGATCTTGGAGAATCACAGTGGATTATCATTAGCTTAACCAAGTGATGACTCCAATTGAAGCTGCTGTACCAGATGTGGTTTCATTTCTTAGGCAAATTAACACATCTCCTGGTACCTGGTATGCAGCCATTGACTTGGCAAATGCCTTTTTTTCTATTTCTATCCATAAGGCCCACCAGAAGCAATTTGCCTTCAGCTGGCAAGGCCAGCAATATAACTTTACTGTGCTACCTCAGGGGTATATCAACTCTCTACTTTTGTGTCATAATCTTATTTGGAGCAACCTTGATCACTTTTTGCTTCTGCAAGGTATCACACGGGTCTGTTGCACTGATCACAATATGCTGATTGGGTCCAGTGAGCAAGAAGTAGCAAACACGCTAGACTTATTGGTGAGACATTTGCATGCCAGAGAATGGTAAATAAATCCAACTAAACTTCCGGAATCTTCTACCTCAGTAAAATTTCTAGGGGTCCAGTTGTCTGGGATCTGTTCAGATATTTCTTTCAAGGTGAAGGATAAGTTGCCGTATTTGGCCCCTCCTACAACCACAAAGAGGCATAACACCTAGTGGGCCTTTTTGGAGTTTGGAGGCAACACATTTCTCATTTGGCTGTGTTACTCGACTTCATTTATTGAGTGCCCTGAAAAGCTGCCAATTTTGAGTGGGGTCCAGAACAGGAGAAGGCTCTGCAACAGGTCCAGGCTTCTGTGCAAGCTGCTCTCCACTTGGGTGATATGACCCAGCAGATCCAATGGTGTTTGAGGTGTCAGTGAAAGATAGGGATGCTGTTTAAAGCATTTGGCAGGTCTCCATAGGTGAAACACAGCGGAGGCCTCTGGGATTTCAGAGCAAGGCCTTGCCATGTTCTAAAGATAACTACTCTCCTTTTGAGAGACAGCTTTGGACTGTTACTGGGATTTGGTTGAAACTGAACCTTTGACCATGGGTTATCAAGTCACAATGAGACCTGAACTGCCTATCATGAACTGAGTGCTACTGACCCATCTAGCCATAAAGTGGGCCAGGCACAGAAGCATTCCATCACCAAATGGAAGTGGTATATACATGATTGGGCTTGAGCAGGTCCTGAAGACACAAGTAAGTTTCATGAAGTGGCTCAAATGCCCATGGTGTCCATTTCTGTCACCTGCCTTCTCTTCCCTGGACTGCACCAATGGCCTCATGGAGACTTCCCTATAATCAGTTGACAGATGAAGAGAAGACTAGAGCCTGGTTCACAGATGGTTCTGCATGATATGAAGGCACTAGCTGAAAGTGGACAGCTGCAGCAGTACAGCCCCTTTCTAGGACATCCCTAAAGGACAGCGGTGAAGTAAAGTCTTCCCAGTGGGCAGAACTTTGAGCAGTGCATCTAGTCATGCACTTTGCATGAAAGGAGAAATGGCAAGATGTGCAATTATATACTGTAGCCACTGGTCTGGCTGGATGGTTAAGGACTTGGAAGAAGCATGATAGGAAAATTTGTCACAGAGAAATTTGGGACCTCTTCCAAATCAGTATATATTTAGCTACATGAATTAAGAAAACAAGAAAAATCTCGAATACATAAAATCAAAAATGAAAGAGGAGACATTACAAGTGATATCGCAGAGATATAAAGGATCACAAGAGACTATTATGAACAGTTATACACCATAAAATTGGAAAACCTAAAAAATGGATAAATTCCTAGACCTATACAACCTCCTAAGATTGAATTAGTAAAGTATAGAAAGCCTGAGCACCCCTATAACTAATTGGAGATTGATACAGTAGTAAAAAAAGTCTCCCATCAGAGAAAAAAAGGTTAAGATCTGATGGCTTCACAGCTGAATTCTACTAAATATCTAAAGAGCTAATATCAAGCCTTCCTACACTCTTCCAAAAAAAATTGAAGGTTAGAAAATAGTTCCAAACTCATTTTATGAAGCCAGTATTATTCTGGACCAAACCTAGATAAGGGCACTATAAGAAAAGAAAATTAGAGGCCTGTAGCCATGTTGAATATAGATGCAACAATTCTCAAGAAAATACTAGCAGACTGAATTCAACAACACATTTAAAGGATCATACAACATCATTAAATGGGATTTATCACTGAGATACAAGAATTGTTCAATACAATAAATATGACACACTACACTAGCAGAATAAAGAACAACAACAACAACAAAAAACCTATATGATCATTCCAGTAGAGGCAGAAAAGGCATTCAAAAAATTCAACATTTTTTCATGATACAAACTCTCAACAAATTAAGAGTAGAAGGGATGTACCTTTATGTAACAATGAAGGTCATATACTACAAGCCCAAAGCTAACGTTATACTCAACACTGAAAAGCTGAACACTTCTAACCTAAGGTCAGAAATAAGAAAAGCATTCTCACTCTATTCAGCATAGTGCTGGAAGTCCTTACCAAAGGCAATTAGACAGGAGAAAAATATATAAGCTATGCAAATCATAATGAAAGAAATTAAATCATCTGTTTGCAGATAACCTGATCATATATATATATATATATATATAAACCTGGGGACATGAGAGCTCATGCCTGTAATCCCAGTGCTTTGGGAGGCCAAGTAGGAAAAATCACTGGAGCCCAGGAGTTCAAGATTACAGTAATCTATAATAGTGCCACTGCAGTCCATCCTGGGCAACAGAACAAGACCCTCAAAAGAACAACAAAAAACAAAAACAAAAAACCTAGACAGTCTACCAAAAAAACTATTAAAACTAACAAACAAATTCAGTAAAGTTGTAGGATACAAAATCAACATACAAAACCTAGCATTTCTGTCCACCGACAATGAACTACCAAAAAAGGAAATCAAGAAAGCAATCCCATTTGTAGTACCTACAAAAGTAAGTAAAACACTTAGGAATAAATTTAAACAAAAGGTGAAAGACCTACACACTGAAAACTATAAAAGATTGATGAAAAAGAAGATATAAATAAATGAAAAGGTATCTCATGTTCATAGATTCAAAGAATTAATATTGTTTATATGTGCATACTACCCAATGTAATTTCATGCCATCTGTATAAAAATTCCAAAGACATTTTTATATAAATTTAAAAATACTCCAGAATTTGTATGGAACCACCAAAATCCCTGAATAGCCAAGGCAATCTTGAGCAAAAAGAGCAAAGCCAGAGACATCACAATAAACTGAATTCAAAATACACTGTAAAGGTCTGTGTCCAAACATCCTAGTAGTGGCATGAAAATAAACACACATACCAATGAAGTAGAAGGGAGAGCTTAGAAATAATTTCTTACAGTCAATTGGCTTCAACAACAATGTCAAGAACACACAATGACCAAAGAAAAGTCTCTTTAATAAATTGTGTTGGGGCTGGGAACGGTGACTCATGCCTATAAACCCAACACTTTGGGAGGCCGAGGCAGGTGGATCATCTGAGGTTAGGAGTTTGAGACAAGCTCGGCCAACATGGTGAAACCCCATCTCTACTAAAAATACAAAAATTAACTGCGCATGGTGGCATATACCTGTAATCCCAGCTACTCAGGAGGCTGAGGCAGGAGAATCACTTGAACCTGGGAGGCAGAGGTTGCAGTGAGCTGAGATTTTGCCATTGGACTGATCTGAGGAACAAGAGCAAAGCTCCATCTCAATAAATAAAGAAATTGTATTGGGAAAGCTGGATATTCACATACAAAGCAATGAAAGTATACCCTCATTTAACAAAATGTACCATAAAATAAATTAAAATAAAATAAATAAACTTTAAAGCAATAGCCATTAAAAAAGACAAAGAGGGACATTATATAATAATAAAAGGCCTTGTCCAACAGGAAAATATCACAATTCTAAAAATATATACACCTAACACTGGAGATCCCAAATGCATAAAACGATTACTAATAGACCCAAGAAATGAGATAACAGGAACACAATAATAGTGGGGGACTTCAATACTCCACTGACAGCACTAGACAGGTCATCAAGACAGAGTGTTAGCAAAGAAACAATGAATCTAAACTATATCCTGGAACAAATGGACATAACAGATATATACAGAACATTCTACCCAACAATTACAGAATATACATTTTATTCAACGGTACATGGAAATTTCTCCAAGGTAGACCATATAAGTCACAAAATAAATCTCAACAAATTAAATTGAAGTTCTACCAAGCACTCTTTCAGAACACAGTGGAATAAAACTGGAAATCAACTCCAAAAGTAATCTTCAAAATAATGCAAATACATGGAAATTAAATAACCTGCTCCTGAATTGGGTCAAGAATAAAATCAAGATGGAAATTTAAAAAATTCTTCAAACTGAACAATAGTGGCAGAACCTATCAGAACTTCTGGGGTTTAGCAAAGGTCGTGCTAAGAGGAAAGTTCACAGCCCTAAAAATCTACATCAAAATGTCTGAAAGAGCACAAACAGAAAACCTAAGGTCACACCTGAAGGAACTAGAGAAACAAGAACAAACCAAACCCAAACCCAACAGATGAAAAGAAATAACCAAGGTCAGAGCAGAACTAAATGAAACTGAAATTTAAAAAATGCAAAAGATAAATGAAACAAAAGCTGGTTGAAAAGATAAATAAAATTGATGGACCATTAGCAAGAATAACCAAGAAAAGAAGAGAAAATCCAAATAAACTCAATTAGAAATGAAATAGGAGACGTTACAACTGACACCACAGAAATACAAAAGGTCATTCATGGCTACTATGAACACCTTTACATACACAAACTAGATAACCTAGCGGAGACGGACAAATTCTTGAAAATATAAAACCCTCCAAGCTTAAATCAGGAAGAATAAGATGCCATGAACAGACCAATAATAAGCAATAAGATTGAAATGGTAATAAAATAATTGCCAACAACAACCAAAAATCCAGGACCAGATGGATTTACAGCAGAATTCTACCATTCAAAGAAGAACTGATACCAATCATATTGACACTATTCCACAAGAAACAGAAAGAGGGAACCTTCCCTAAATCATTCTATGAAGCCAGTGTTATTAACCTAACACCAAAACCAGGAAAGGACATAACCAAAAAAGAAAACTACAGACCAATATCCCTGATGAGCACAGATGCTAAAATTTTTAACCAAATACTAGCTAATCAATCTAACAACGTATCAAAAAGATAATCCATCATGATGAAGAGGGTTTTATACCAAGGATGCAGGGATGGTTTAACACATGCAAGTCAATAAATGCAATACATCACATAAACAGAATTGAAAACAAAAATCACATCATTTCAATAGATGCAGAAAAAGCATTCAACAAAACCCAGCATCCCTTTACTATTAAAACTCTCAACGAAATCGGCATACAAGGGACATACTTCAATGTAATAAAAGCTATCTATGAAAAACTCACACCCTACATAATATTGAATGAAGACAAGTTAAAAGCATTCCCTCTGAGAACTGGAACAAGTCAAAGATGCCCACTCTCACCACTCCTCTTCAACACAGTACTGGAAGCCCTAGCCAGAACAACAGGCAAAAGAAAGAAATAAAGGTCATTCAAATTGGTAAAGAGGGAGTCAAACTGTCTCTGCTTGCTGATGATATGGTTGTTTACCTAGGAAACCCTACAGAGTCCTCTAGAAAGCTCCTAGAGCTGATAAAATAATTCAGCAAAGCTTGCAGATATGAAATCACAAATTAATCTACAAATTAGTAACTTTGCTATACACCAACAGCAACCAAGCTAAGAACAATATCAAGAACTCAACCTCTTCTACAATAGCTGCAAACAAAATACAATACTTCACAATATACCTACCCAAGGAGGTGAAAGACCACTAGAAGAAAAACTACAAAGCTCTGCTGAAATAAATCACAGATGATACAAGCAAATGGAAACAAATCCCATGCTCATAATGAGTAGAATCAATATTGTGAAAATGACCATACTGCCAAAGGCAAACAAATTCAATGCAATTCCCATCCAAATACCATCATCATTCTTCACAGAATTAGCAGAAACAATACTAAAATTTATACGAAACCAGAAAAGAGCCCACATAGCCAAAGCAAGACTAAGCAAAAGATCAAATCTGGAGGCATCACAGGGGTTACAACCCTAGTCTCTGACAAAACAGACTTTAAATCAACAAAGATCAAAAACACAAAGAAGGGCATTATATATGATAAACAGACCAAGTCAACAAGACGAGCTAACTATCCTAAATACATATACACTCAATATGGTAGCACCATATTTATAAAACAAGTTCTTAGAGACCCACAAAAAGACTTAGACTCCCACACAATAAGAGTGGGAGACTTTAACACCCTACTGTCAATATTAGACATATCAACGAGACAGAATATTAGTAAGGATATTCAGGACTTACACTCAGCTCTCGATCAAGTAGACCTAATAGATATCTACAGAACTCTCCACCTCAAGTCAACATAATATACATTCTCCTTAGTGCCACATGACACTTATTCTAAAATTGACCATATAATTGGAAATAAAACACTCCCCAGCAGAGGCAAAAACACTGAAATTATAACAGTTCTTTAGACCACAGCACAATCAAATTCGAACTCAAGATTAAGAAACTCACTCAAAACCACACCACCATGTGAAAATTAAACAACCTGCTTCTGAGTGACTCTCGGGTAAATAATGAAATTAAGGCAGAAATCCGGAAGTTCTTTGAAACCAATGAGAACAAAGAGACAACATACCAGAATCTCTGAGACACAGATAAAACAGTGTTAAGAGGGGCATTTATAGCACTAAATGCCCACATCAGAAAGGTAGAAAGAGCTTAAATTGACACCGTAACATCACAATTAAAAGAGTTAGAGAAGCCAAAGAAAACAAAACCAAAAGCTAGCAGAAGACAAGAAATAACTAAGATCAGAGTAGAACTGCAGGTGGAGATATGACAAGCCCTTCGTAAAAAAAAAAAAAAAAAAAAAAAAAAAAAAAAAAATAAACCAAAAGTTTTTTTTTTTTTTTTTTTTTAAGAAACTCAGCAAAATAGGTAGACCACTATCTAGAAAAAGAGAAAGAAAAATCAAATAGGCACAATAAAAAATTATAAAGAGGATACCACCACCAACTCCAAAGAAATATAAACTATTATCCGAAAATATTATGAACAACTCGATGCAAATAAACTAGAAAATCTAGAAGAAATGGATAAATTCCTGGACACATAAACCCTTCCAAGACTAAACCAGGAAGAAGTTGAATCCCTAAATAGACCAATAGCAAGTTCTGAAATTCAGGCAGTAATTAATAGCCTATTAACCAAGGATACAGGCATGGGCAAGAACTTCATGACTAAAACACCAAAAGCGATGACAACAAAAGCCAAAATAGACTAGTGGGATCTAATTAAACTTAAGAGCTTCTGCACAGCAAAAGAAACTATCAATAGAGTAAACCGGCAACCAACAGAACGGGAAAAATTTTTTGTAATCTACCCATCTGTCAAAGGGCTAATAACCAGAATCTACAAAGAACTTAAACAAGTTTACAAGAAAAAAACAACCCCATCAAAAAATGGGCAAAGGATATAAACAGACATTTTTCAAAAGAAGACATTTATGTAGCCAACAAACATATGAAAAAAAGCTCATCATCACTGGTCATTAGAGAAATGTAAATCAAAACCACATTGAGATACTACCTCATGCCAGTTAGAATGGCAGTCATTTAAAAATCAAGAGACAATAGATGCTGGAGAGGATGTGGAGAAATAGGAATCCTTTACACTGCTGGTGGGAGTGTAAATTAATTCAACCATTGTGGAAGACAGTGTGGCAATTCCTCAAGGATCTAGAACTAGAAATACCATTTGACCCAGCAATCCCATTACTGGGTATATACCCAAAGGATTATAAATCATTCTATTGTAAAGACGCATGTTCACGTATGTTTATTGTGGCACTGTTCACAAATGCAAAGACTTGGAACCAACCCAAATGCCCATCAATGATAGATTGGATAAAGAAAATGTGGCACATATGCACCATGAAATACTATGCAGCCATTAAAAACAATGACATCATGTCCTTTGCAGCGACATGAATAAAACTGGAAACCATCATTCTCAGCAAACTGACACAAGATCAGAAAACCACACACCACATATTCTCACTCATAAGTGGGTGTTGAACAATGAGAACACACAACTACAGGGAGTGAAACATCACAGACAGGGGACTTGGGGGTAGGGGGCTGGGGGAGGAATAGCAGGGGGAGGGGATGTTGGGGAGAGGTAGCATTAGGAGAAATATCTAATGTAGATGATGGGGCAATGGATGCAGCAAACCACTACCATGGCATGTTTATACCTATCTAATAAACCTGCACGATCTTCACACATACCCCAGAACTTAAAGTATAATAAATAAATAAATTTTAAAAAAAGAAAAGGAGAAATCCCTCCCTAACTCATTTTATGAGGTCAGCATCATCCTGATACCAAAACTTCACAGAGACAAAACAAAAAAGAAAACTTCAGGCCAATATCCCTGATAAACACTGATGCGAAAATCCTCAATAAGATACTGGCAAACTGAATCCAGCAGCACATCAAAAAGCTTATCCACTACAAACAAGTCAGTTTCCTCCCTGCAATGTAAGGCTGATTCACCATACACAAATCATTCATCGCATAAACAGAACCAATGACAAAAACCACATCATCTAAAATTCATATGAGAGCAAGAAAGAGCCTGCATAGCCAAAGCAAGACTAAGCAAAAAAAAAAAAAAAAACAAATCTGGAGGCATCACACTACCTGATTTTAAACTATACTATAGGGCCATAGTCACAAAAACAGGGTGGTATTGGTATAAAAGTAGGCACATAGATGAATGGGACAGAATAAAGAATCCAGAAATAAATTGAGATACTTACACCGAACTGATCTTCAACAAAGTAACAAAAACATATAGTGGGGAAAAGACACCCTTTTCGACAAATGGTGCCGGAAAACAGCTTCATGTAGGAGAATTAAACTGGATCCTCATTGCTCATCTTTTACAAAAATTCACTCTAGATGGATTAAGGACTTAAACCTAAGACCTGAAACTATAAAAATTCTAGATGATAACATCAGAAAAACCCTTCTAGACATTGGCTTAGGCAAGTATTTCATGAGCAAGAACCCAAAGCAAATGCAATAAAAACAAAGATAAGTAGCTAGAACCTAATTAAACTGAAGAGCTTTTTGCATGGCAAAAAGAAGTCAGCAGAGTAAAGAAACAACCCACAGAATGGAAGACAATCTTCACAATCTATAAATCTGACAAAGGACTAATATCCAGAATCTACAACAAACTCAAATTGGTTAAAAAAAAAATCCTATCAAAAATTGGGCTAAGAACATGAATGGACAGTTCTCAAAAGAAGATATACAAATGTCCAACAAACATGAAAATATGCTCAGCATCACTAATGATCAAGGAAATGCAAATCAAAACCTCAATTAGATACCACCTTACTCCTGCAAGAATGGCCATAATCAAAAAATCAAATTGGGTGCATTATATACTGCTTAGGTGATGGGTACACCAAAATCTCACAAATCACCACTAAAGAACTTACTCATGTAAACAAACCCAACCTGTTCCCCAATAATGTATGGAAATGAAAAAATGTATATAAAAATAAAAATTTAAACATGAAAACAATATGTATGCTATCATTTGAGAAAACATAGATGAACCTGGAAGATGTCATGTAAATGTAATAAGCCAGGCACAGATAGACATATGCCACATGATTTTACCTATATGTGTATCTAAAACAGTTTAACTCATAGAAACAGAGACTTAAATGATGGTTACTGTAGACGGGAGCTGGAGTAATTAGAGAGTTGTTGGTCAAAGAACACAGTATTCCTATTAGACAAGAAGAATAAGCTCAAGTGATCTATTGTGCATCATAATGACTGTAGTTAACAACAATATTTCATATATTTTAAAGTTGGTAAGAGAGTATATATTAAGTGTTCTCACCACAAAAACATTATGTGAAGTAATGAATATCTTAAATAGCCTGATTTAGCTATAATGCTATATATATGTATTGTCAAAACATCTCGTTGTATATCATAAATTTATACGTTTTTACTTAACAATTGAAAAATAAATAATAAAATTTAAAACGGAATTCACAATATCAGATTTTTGTGTGTGACAGAGTCTTGGTCTGTTGCTCAGGCTGGAGTGCAGTGGTGCTATCTCTGCTCACTGAAACCTCTGCCTCCTGGGTTCAAGCGATACTCCAGCCTCAGCTTCCCGAGTATCTGGGATTATAGGTGCCCACCAACATGCAGAGATGGGGTTTTACCATGTTGGCCAGGCTGGGCTCAAACTCCTGACCTCAAGTGATCTGCCCACCTTGGTCTCCCAAATGCTGGAATTATAGGCATGAGCCACCACGCCTGACCCACATATCAGCTTTTATGAGAAGCTAACCATATAAAGTATATGTAAATTATAATTATTGTACCTGGCACAGAATTAGCACTTGATATGTCATAGTTATAGATGAGATAATGATGATGATGATGATGAACTGTTTTAAATATATTTCCATGACAATACAATTCATTAGATTATTATTTCATATCCCCATGCATATTAATCTATGTAAGACCACTGCCACCTTATCCTCTACCCTCTACACATCTCTGGCAGGTAAAATGTCATCCCAAACTCTGCATGCCATTTTTTTTCTGTCATCGTAAGAAACCCACAACTCTCAGGTTACCTCTGAGCCCGCAACTCTAATTCTGTAGAAGCTCTTAATGCCCCATTTCCCATTTCTTGCCGACTCCTAAAACTCATTCACTCTTCCCTTTGAAATTCACAGTCAGCCATTGGCAAAATACAAATATTCTTGACCTTTCTTTTGTATTTCCATTTCAACTTCCCTCTCTACTAAAACCTGAGTTTCCTGGAAGTCCTACAAATTAACAGTTTTCTCTTTCGCACATTCCCTTCTACCAGGATGATGTACTCCTTCCTTGCTGCTTATAAACCATGCCCTTCCTGCTCTCCCTAGAAACAACAAACATTGAATCTCCTGCAGTTGAACTATACCACCACCACCCATCCTTGTTACTACCACATATCATCTTGGAAGTGTCACTCATACATCTTTTAGCTCATCAGTGACTGTTACTTTCTACAACATATTATAACAAATCTTAGTGGTTTAAAATTCCAATAGATGATTATTCTAAAATCCAGCCTTCTAATTTCTTAATTATCTAAAACAAGTTTATTTCCCACTCCAACAAAGCTATAATTTCATGGTCATATCCCATACTCTATCATTACCAAAAACTACAACTCCCTTTTCTAATCGTTTTTTTAAGTACGCTACTCCCTTTCCACCACCTCCTATCTTTCTAGTTTCTTCTATCTCATACCTCAACTTCTACAATTCATTAACACCATCAGTTTTTATCATCCATGATTCTTGCCCTCCTTTGCTGCCCTTTATTTTCCTCGACTTTTATTTTCTTCTCCTACCAATTTAGAGATCATGGTCCAAATTAAAATCCCTCATTGCATTCACCTAAAATTTTTTGTTGCTTTCTTGCTTCCATTTAATTTGTAAAATCCTGTGCTTTTCTACTCTGCAGGTGAGAAGTAGCTAGAGAAACGTGAGGCATGCTGACTGGTCTCATATTCCATTGATAGCCACCCACTAATCTCAAATAGGCCCTTCATAGCAACTTTCAGCATTTTCCCAAAGACTATTTCCTAAGTTATCCTCTCCTCAAACACCAATCTTCCTGCCCCAATATTTTCATTTAGCTGATGACTTTGCTTCTTTTTGACCAAGAAAACAGAAGAAATCAAGAGGATTTCCATAAGTGCACACAGCACATCTATTTACACACTTGTGTCTGTGCCTCCTTGTCCTCCCTTTTATGATGGTATCAACCTCAGCTGAGGATGATAATACTGGGATATAGAACTTGAAAAGGATGTTAGTAAGGCAGTTATGGAAAGCTTCTCATATTGACCAAGTAAAAACAATTATGGCCATAAACTCTATAATCATAGATATAAATTTTAAAAAGTACAAACCAACCCAAATTCACCCTCATTTATGTAACAATCACCAAAGCATGTACTCTACTAATGATGAAATAGTAGAAACATTATTGACCACAAATTTCAAGACAATGAATTATCAACCAATCTCTGATATCTGAGACTCCTTTCCATTCATAATCCATCAATTGATTCTACTACTTTTCATTCCTGTGAGGCAGCAGTCTCCTGGCCTTCTCTGCTTACCTTTTGTTTTCTTCCTCTGGATGATTCTGACTTCTTTCCAATAATGTCAAAAGTTGTAATTGTCAGTTATTGCAGAAAACAGATGATAAACCAAAGCTAGACAATCTAAGGTAACATTTAAAAAGGCCCATTTTCAAAGATATGGGCAAGGTTTGTCAGGGGAAATGCAATGATGCAGCATCCCAAGCTTACTAAGATCAAGGGGCTACCCCTAAGCCTGAAAAAGACAAGGGACAGGAGCAATAACTCAGAGAGAGACCTCGATGGAAAGGGCCACTTAAGAGGCACTGTGGATTTTGGTAGAAGACAAGGAACCCACAGTCAGTCTCCCCATAGCCTCCAGACCTCTTGGTGCCTCTCATTGAGAAAATCCAACCAGAAGCCACAGCGCTAGGGAGATGGCTGGTCATTCTCTCAGTGCATAGAATGAGAAAGAGAAGGGTGGAGCATGAATCTGTAGCACTAAACGTCATCATTGGCTAACTGTAATCTCTAAGTCAATTAAATACTTTTCACAGGCATTTCTCAGCTTAATCAAAATACTCAGGTCATGAAGATAGAATTAGCATGTTTTTAAAAAACAGCTTATAGCTTTTGCTTCACGTCGCATAAGACATTTAATATGTGGAATCAGGTTCTCATTCCAGGTAAATTCCTGGGAGGATGTTTTTATTTTATTTTTTTCAGGTTAAAAGTTAATCATGACTATGTTCCTAAATTTGTCAGACAGCATGACTAACAGGGCATAAGAATCTTTATTAAATAAACCTCATTCTTTGCATCTAAAACACAAACTCAGTGGGTTTTTGAACTGGAATGACAGCTCCCTCTGCTTCTTTGCTCCTTCCAAACTTGCTCTGTCCCTGCTCCCGTTCCAGGTCACTGCTCAGCATACTAATGCCAAGCCTGCTTTTACCCAAAGTGCCTGTTTCATATGCTGTCATATAGATATGGCTGGTTGGATCTCAGCCAGTGGAATTAAATGAAATGGTTTTCTGTCAGACTGAATACTAATTATGTCTTCGTGCCAAAGCTAGGTCTGCATAATGACATCATTTGCAAGTAGGTTGGAGGTTGAAGCTCAAATAGAGTTTGCTCTGGTATTTATGGACACAAGCAAAATGGTGCTATGCTATTTAGTGTACCTGTTTTGTTGTTGTCGTTGTTGTTTTTAAGAGATATCTGGCTTTGAAAATCCAAAGTGAGCAAGATTGTGGATTAAGTAAATTTTTCATTGCCTAAATCAGTTGTCCCACCATTTCAAGCCCTCAGACCCACTTCCTAGGGCAGCCTTTTGGGACACAAACTTTTTGTAGTATCAAGGGCCTGAAATCCCTTCATGCCTGCCTAACATGACAATACATATCTTCTATGTATTGTCATTGTTCATACCTATTATGCTAATATCTCCTTTTATCTCAAAAAATATCTCATTTTGTGCATAAATTATTTTATTACCCCACCTAAACCCCGAACGTTTCTATATATGGTCCACTCTTCTACTGCTTGCATGCACCTTGATGTAAACAGCCTGTCAGAAATAATAATGTATTTTCGTCTTCAAACAAGGCTTGTATATCTTGCAGCATTTATTGTGCTCAATTAACTAAATGACTAATAAATCCATGTTATAATAATAATGAGAAGCATCCCTCCAAGTCATTTTACTCTCTGTTGGCATTTTAACAATGCCTTTCTATGAGGCTAGCTTTACTCATTGGAACAGCCAGCCAAAGAACAGAGTGAAGTTAAGGGAGGCCCGTTGGGAGAAAAACTTAGGTCAGGGAAACATGTGGTGTCTATTCAATTCAACACATACATATCACAGTCTTTTAGAGTTTAAGACATCCTGCTAGATATATAAGACATAGAAAGACTAGCATGTGAATCCTCCACTCTAGCATCTCATAATCATATGGGATTATGGAAAAAGATTCAGGCTAGCTGAAAGAAGATGTCATTTTTAAGTCAATCTGTATTAATAATTAGGTGTGTGACCCTGGCAAACAATTTAACATTCTGGACTTGAATGATGGGAATGTAATAAGTGATCAGAGATATCTACAGCCTCTACAATTATCTTATCTCTTTAGGCCATAATATATTACTATAGAAATAATTAAGCTCTAGAAACATTCAGTTATGCAAGCATAATTGCTTCCAATTCTATCAGAGAACAGCCACTATCTCTGAACATTATGGCATGTTCCACTGATGTTTAGAGTGGCAATAGAAGTTAGGAACTCAAGACACTGGTGACTTTTTAAATCTGAATATATAGCTTACAACTCAAGAGTGAGAGACCTGTACTGCTTAATCTCTCACTCATTTTCCAAATAAGTGATCTGTACTGCTTAATGTCCTTCATATGACATATATCTTTGTTTAACTGAAGGAATTTTACATTGCTTTATATGTTATTATGTAGTACAGTGGAATCAAGCAAGAAGCAAATAGTCAAACAAGCAAATGTCAATAAGGTTCAAGACTGTGAAATATACAGCCTAAGGGTACTCGGATCAAATCTCCAGAACTGTGTTCCAGGCCGCCCAGTGCCAATCCATCTCTGACTCTTTTAACAAAAATGTATTTTTCATATTTGCTTTTAGCACCGTAGCTATAAGACATGACTCTAGGTGAACCCCCCGCCCCCCAAGGAGCAGAAGAGACTAATCATTTTAAGTTCATGTTCTGATTCACCTAGAGAAAAACCTCATCTTCATCTCCCTAAGACTTCTGTAGCTGTGTCAGATTTTTTTAAAAAAAATCTCGGAACATAATCATAAGGAGGTTTTTAAACATACCAGTCAGTATTAATGTGTAATTGATTTTTCTTATACTTGAGAGTTTTAACCCCTTAGGTTTCCTAGATTTCCTGAAAGACAGGCAAGATGCTGACCAGAGCTAATTAGCTCTCTGACCTCTCTATGAAGATGGTATGCACAATTGCATTTCATTCTGGTGTCCATGCCATAAAAGGAATTTTTTTTTAATTAAAGTATCATCAGAGAGGGTTGGCTAACAAATAGAAAACCAGGTCAAATGAGCAATGGTTCATTATCAAAAACTGTTCAAAAACATGACCACCAGCTTTAAATATTTTAAAATACAACAAATAGAAAAAAAGTTCAATGTAAGAAAAATTTATCTGATGCTTTGTGCTGTCTCATAATGACATAAAATCTTTGGGGAAATATGTTTTCCTACTGCTTCAAAATGAATTTAAGTTTTTATTCAAAGATAAATAAAATATTAGAAAGTTATATAAATTAAGGGTAGACAAGAATATCTAAGAAATAATAGGTGTCCATTAGTTGAACTGCGATAAGTCTCATGGCTTCATGATCACATGCCAGAGTGGTATGGAAGGGAATTTCATGTGGAAGACTGAACAAAATAATGAAAAACAGTCACCAAATGTTAGCGTTATGAGTGAATTAACTTCTAGACCAAATACCTCACCCAAATGCAGAAAACCCTTTTTCAGTGATAATCAATATTGCTTTTAGTTGTTTGTCATTACTTTTTTTGGACAGCACCTCCTTCCTAGGGAAGTCTATTCTGTTGAGGGATAACCAATTCAGAAAAAATTATTTAAACTGAGCTAAAATCTACCTTTGTTTAACAACTTTTCTTTATTCTGAGCTATACAACCTCTGCAATGGCCAAGGTGAAACCTATTCCTTTTGGAGATTAGCTCTTTTTGTAACTGAAGACAGCTATTTTCTTGTGAATCTTCTCTTCTACAATGGTTGAGAGATTGCGCTTTGAAGTGAAATAAAGTTGGATTTGAATCCTATATTCACAACAAAACAGTTTTTGCTTTTAGAATAGTTATTTAAATGCTCTGAATCTGTTTCCTCAGTTTTAAATGTGGAAATAATATCTACCTAAACAGGTTATTGTGAACATTAAAGTTCAGTAATGCAAATTAAGGACAGTAAATAAATGTGGTATTTGGTCCATAATATATATTCAATAAATTTTTCTTTTTTATTCTCTTCATGCCCACATAGCTGGCATTTTTTTTAAATACACTGTATTATAGTTTTTTTTTTTTTAATCATGTCACATACCATTAGGCCCATTAGAATTCTAAATTTTAGAGGAAATTAAATATTTTGTAAGTGAGATGCAGATATTTATAACAATATTTTTCAAACCTTTGTGATGCAACATCTCTTTTTATAATATTTTGTTATGCTTTCTTTACTATCTTCAAGATACATTAATAGAAATGTAGCCTGCCTAATAAAATAGTTTCAAAAAATCAGTATAATATCCTGCTTGTAGTATAAATGAGACATTTTTAAAAAGGTAACATATAATAACAAGTACTTCAATATATAAATGCTTGCACAACAGTACAATGGTGTGCATAATAAATAAAATAGATGATTACACTTATACATAAAATTTCCATCAATGCATCAACCGCAAGCATAAGCTGATAAAGGTATAAATGATACAGCAGTAACATAATTTTCTGAAATTATGAATAGCTCCTGGTAAAGTCCTAAACAAAAACTAAAGTATAATCTACCATTTTATACAGAGAAGTTGTGTCCCTGGGAAATTCAACATATTATTAATATCTTACAAAAATACCTTGAGATTTTGTGTTGCATGAAGGCCTAAACAATTTTTACCTATAATAATACTATTCAGAACATTTGAGGTTCATAAATATTGTAGAATGGTTCTCTAGAATTTGACCTAGTTTGTACATTCGACAATGTTTAGCATTGCTAGACAGTAATACTCACAGTACAAAAAATATTAAGACAATTAAAAAAATACACCCACAAATTTTCAAAACATCTCTACTGAGAAGCACTATTTTAAGGATTCCAGATGTATCTGTTCTTCTGTTCTTTATCTGAGCCATCTTTTAGGAACAACTTTAGAATCATTTTGGTGATATACCTGGCAAGTTGTGAATTTTGAAGAAATGCCACTTCCTTCTGAAATGTCCTCCTTTTCGTCCTTTTGAATAAGTTGTATCTTCATTTGAAAGGTAATTTACATTAAAACTAAATTTAGTGTCCTATGTTTATTTTTGCTAAGTTTCATTTTCTTTGCTTCAGCCCATCTTTTCAGTCTGTCATTTTGAATCTTGATTCTGACATATCATATTATCTCTTTCTGGTTTTCATCATCTACAAATTAGATAATGACATTTCTCATCTTTCTTTAAGCTACTACTGAAAATGAGGAATCGGACATTGTGAATAACAGAGCTTTGTAGAATTTTACTAACATTTCATTTCACATGTTGACACAGTCCATTACACATCACACTTATAATAATAAGTATACAAATAAAAGGGATCTGTGAGAGACACAGCCAATTTCTTTGCTGAAACTAAGATAAACTGGAATGTAAGCATTTTTCTTATGTCCCAAGTTAGTGATGTTATCACCTACATCTAATTTTGGGCAAAATGCGCAGCAATGTATTGCCCCTTAGTGGCAAAAATGCTTTTTTTTAAATTATTTCACACGCCCAATTTTTATTATAGCTTTAAGAATGCTGACATAAATTTAAAAACTGCAAATTGGGTTCAGTGTATACTGCTTGGGTGATGCGTACACCAAAATCTCACAAATCACCACTGAAGAACTTACCCATGTAACCAAATACTACCTGTTCTCCAAAAACCTATGGAAATAAATAAGAAATAAAAAGAAATAGAAACATAACTGAAAAAAGAATTCTGACATGAATATACAATTTTAAAATTCTACTGTATATGTTAAGCTTCTATAACAGCTAGACCCTGAAATCTCAGTGGTCTATTGCAATAGAAGTGCATTCATTACTCAAAACTCAGTCTATGGTGAGGCGGAAGGGCTATGGGGTGGAAAATCTATCTTTAGTACATAGATAGGTTACCATGAATACTGACATACTTCCAATAAAGCAAGGGAAAAGAGAAGAGAAGGTTATATAGGAAGTGTTTATGAGTTAAGTTGAGAAAATGACATAAATCACTTCTGTCCACATTTTACTAGCTAGAACTTAACTTCAGGGAAGCCTGGAAAATATAATTTGACTGTCTGACTTGAAGAAAGGGAAATAAGTTTGGGTAAACTAATAGCAGTGTCTAGCAGTATCATCCTTAGTCCCGGGCTAGTGGGGACCCAGCTCTGAGCTCCCATGCTTCAGATGTTCACACATTTTGGAATGGCTTCCTGAAAATGTTCTAAGCCACCCTCCTGAGGCTGGGACTAACCAGGGACAGCAGTGTTCTCCTGGCAGCACATTTAGACTCCAGACCTGGGCCATTGACAGTCTCCATCACTGGAAGCATCAACATTGACATTTCCTTGGTTCCACTCAAGTAATTGGAACATGCTAAGGCTATAGTCCTTGCCAGGTGGGGTACCATGAGTCCACATCAGGAGTTGTGGGGGCTGCAATCCCTTCATCTCCCCTTCTGGATATTTTTGACCCTCTCTGCAGTTTTTGGTACTGACCAGATGCTGTAATGACCTCCAAGATTGGGGCCACTGGAGTCCTTCTGGGGCCCTATGGCAGGATATCAGTTCCACAAGGGAATCTAGTGAGTGGATTGCACTTGCTGGCTGGTATGGTGTTTCCTTCATGGTATGGTATGAGATGGGGACACTAGAATGATGCTGATACACTGGTTTTAGATCACTTTTTCCCTAAAATGTGCAACACACTAAGGGCTTTGGGCTGCCAGTGATCCACGGCCAGCTCTTCAGTATGAGCCTCATGAGTGGGTCCCTGCGTGGACTTTCACTCTTCATTGCTTGTCTCAGTGCTTCCTCATGTCTAGAACTTCTGAAGGAAACAGGAATGGCAGTAGCCAATATTTACTCTTGGGACCATCCCCATCAGTACCCAGGGAGGCCACCCACACCCTCTACCAGTTCTACACCATGTTCTAGGCAATCTCTCAGGGATATGGCACCTAATTCCTCAGAGGTCCTATGGGAAACTTACTCTGCAGTGCAAAAGGGCCCTTCTTATTAATGTTCTCTCTCATGTCTAACAGTGTGGTGCTGTGGTGCTCTCCTGAGTCAGGCTTAAGCCACGCTATATGAGCGATTCTTTACATAAATTCTCTATATAAATGGGGTCATTCTTCTTGTTTTGAATACTGGGTCCTTGTCTTTTCTTTTCACTGATTATAGTGTGTGGAAATTAGGGTTATAGACAACATTCTAGGAATGTAGTGATTACAGCCTGGAAAGTTCAAGAAAAGATATAGTTGGAAAACTGTTGTTTTATGCTTAAAATCACAAAGTTAAAGAAAGAAAAACATTAGTTTAGTTTCTGTAACAGCTAGACCCTGAAATCTCAGTGGTCTAATGCAATAGAGGTGCATTCATTACTCAAAACTCAATCTATGGTGAGGTAGAAGGACACTAGGATGGAAAGACTGTCTTTAGTATATAGTTAGGTTATCCTGAATATTGATATACTTCCAATAAAGCAAAGGAAAAGAGAGAAATGAATTATCATTCACATTTTCCTTCATGCTCTGGATAGTATTTACCTTTATAATTAGAATCAGTGAATTATAGTAACTACCTTTGAGTAAGTCATTGGAAACCAGCAATCATGGGCTACACAGTGGAAGATGCAGCATCACTGGTAACAATATAACCAGCATTATATAAATGGTATTAGGGAATGGAAGGAGCAAGAAGATTCATATTGTTTTCATACAATTCTTAGAATTCAGCGAAAGCAATTTGAATATTAATGGTATTCCTACCTTTTTCTCTCAGTGGGAGATATGAAATTAGTGAGGAATGATGCATTCAACAAAATGAAACATGAAAACAGCATTCCAGAACTTGGAAAGAAAGCAATGGTGTCTGGTCACTACAAAGAATCCTCAGAGGCAGAAAGAACATACACAAATGTGTATGTGCATTTTTGATAGCTCACTATACCTCCCCTGGGCCAGTAAATTTTGTAATTTTAAATCAAATTGTTTACATAGACAGAGGCCCTGTAAAAAAAAATTGTTTAAGTCTTGCATATCTGAGAAATAACCCTAGAATTATAACATTGACCACCCAGGACTCAATTAACTTCCCTGATTTTCTAAATCTGTAAACCGATTTGACCTGTTGAAGAAATTTAAAGTCAGAATCTCTTCACCCTACCATGTTGAACAATCTTTTAAGTCCTATCCATTCCAACTCCAAAGGATATTTATGCCAACAACAGGACAAATCTCACCTTTACCCTCAACTCATCAGCCTCACTCACATGAGCATTGTCGTTCATCTGTTAAAACATTGGGTCTTACTTCTCTTTCCGGGCTCTCTTCCAACTATTCCCACCTACTGGATACATACTGTCTACAAAGAGCTAGCTAACTGATTTTCCCCAAGAAATTTCAGATCCTACATGTGGCTTCCTTTTAAAATGTCCTACCCATACTTCTCCTGGGTGGCTGATCTCATATTACAAATGTTTTATCAGAATATGCCTTGTGATCCACTCCCTTTGCTGACCAACTCTTACTATCTCTGAGCGATAAGTTTCTTAAGAGAAAGACTAGGTGTGATTTACCTTTATATCTCTAACACTTGGAGCAATGCCTAAAACTTTCAGACTTAACTATTTTTCTTGCCATTCTCCGCCCTTTTATTTGTGTTATCTTTGTCTCAGCTTGCATGTGGCCCATATCATATTTCCATGTATAATAAAATGAGCAAAATAAAAGCATATAAGGAAAATTATATTATCAGTGGATTTTACAAAATTTTAACCACATTTCCCATTCTTTTGCTTCTTGCTTTTCTCAACCATCATCATAAAAGTTTCTCCCAGTCAACTAACATTGCTTTAACTAATTTGTAATGACTGTCTAATATTGCTGGTATGGGTTTACCACAATTTAGTCAGCCTTTTCCTGATTGAGGGCATTTAGCTCTTTTCTTCTTTCTTGTTTTTTCCTTGCCAGTGTGTGCAATGCTACTATGTTTAAATGCCATTATATACGAAAATGTTTACTTTAATATAATTACATATATAACCAGCAATAGAATTGCTAAACCAAATTTCATATTTTAATGGATGCTACTGAATTCCTCTTAGAAAATTCTGCTAAAATTTACATTTATATTAGCAATACACGACAAGATAAATCATTTATTCTCTATCCTCCCAGCAAAAAGCTATTATTCTCTTAAACATTTGCCAGTCTGGTACTCCTTGTTATTTTAAATTGTATTTTGCTGATAAAAACTGAATTTGAGCATTTTTATGTGTTTATCACACATTCAGATTTGTTCTTTCAAGAACTATAGATTCAAACCCTTTACTCACTTTTTTCTATTGAGCTATTTGTCACTTTGAACAATTTATAAGGGTTATTTTTATGTTATTAGTATTAAACATTTGTCATCTTGCTACGAACTGTTTTTCATATCTATTTGTCTATTTACTTTGTTAAGGATATTTTTGCTGCTAAAAATATAATTTTTATGTAGTCAAATATATCAATTTTCCTTTTTAAAAAATAATTTTGTATTGCTTCAGTTGTTTATAGCATACTTATAGTCTCCTAGATCTTTTCCTAAGATTTTATTTTTTAATTAAATTTATAATCATTCAAAACCTATTTTTATATTTTGAATATAAGAAAGGCATTTCATATTTCCAAAATAAACTTTCTTTTTAATAATAAAATTGTGATTCTTTGCAAAAACATAAAAATGAACATAAATGTTTTTTACTTCTAAGTTATAGCCATTATTAATATTTTGATGTATAACAACAGATAAACATAGCTACTCAAAACATACAGATTTCAAAATTGATACCTATAGCATGATATATATCAAATGCATTAATATTGTGACCACTTTAGAAGTCACACATGACAAATGTGGGAAAATAAAAAACACAGAAAAATAAATATGGCAAAAGAATTGGAATGCTCAAACCCAACCCTCCAGTGATAAAACCTGTTATTATTTTAAAATTGAAGTTGTTGTTGTTTCATGGAAAGTTTCATTCTGCTGTACTTGGATTGTTTTTTATCTTTATGTTTATATTTCAAAAATTTGGTAGCATGTGCCTAGTTACAGGTCTTCTTTTTACTGATATTGCTTAATCTTTTTTATTTCTCATTCTCTATTCTCAGAATTTAAAATACGTTTTAACTATATATTCATTATTGGTTTTATTATAATTGTTTTAGTTTCTTCCTCAGGATACATATAATTGGATCATAAATCCAATTTTCTTTTGTTAGTGTACATTTTCTTATACATCTTTGTAATTATTTTCAAAATTTTGTCCATTCTGTTATGTGATATATGAATTTATTTTTTCAGTGCCTTTCTAGCTGACTATTCTGATAAATATTCTGATTCTGCTATTTTAGTTACAATTTTCTTGAAATTCTTATAATTTCACCTCACTTATTTCCCTTTTAATTGTATTCTACAGTTTTTCATACATTCTATTTACTTTTTGTTTAACTTAGTGTCTTTTACAGGGGTGGGGGAGCACAGGAAACAATTCCACATTGTGTTGCATTTTATCAGCAATTCTACAATTTTACTCAGACTCAAATATATATTGTTTTCAGTGTTTTATATCTCCATGAATATTATAAATGCCTTCTGTCTAATATGAATTTTATTGAGACATATCTTCAAATGAGAAGAGACTTGTCCAGATACACAATTTTCCAGTTCTATGACTAATTATCTGACTTGTACAGTAGTTGGAACCTCTTCTCAGACAAACTTCAGAAGGACAAATTGCAACTTGCAAATAGCTCAACATCCAGCAGGCATTCATATAGTGTTAGCCCACTGGACTAAGGAGAAAATCTCTGCAATGGTCACAGCCTGGCTGTCAGAACTCCCAAAACATGGAATATTGCAATGAAAACAAACCACCATATATGACGTGCTCTGGGAACATTTTTTCTCTAACCTGTAAGAAGATTTATCTTTCCAGCATGGAATGAAGCCTATGTACCTTACTTCTAACATTGTTTCTTTCTAGA
Organism: Sapajus apella; assembly: GCF_009761245.1. Lineage (NCBI taxonomy): Eukaryota > Metazoa > Chordata > Mammalia > Primates > Cebidae > Sapajus > Sapajus apella. Next base: position 5,254,013 of record NW_022436947.1, read on the forward strand.
AGATTATATGTTCTATTTCTTAAAAGTGCTTAAAGCACAATGACATGGGAAAGGCAAAGTGGGAAAGGCAGAAGGAGTATGTTGGCTGCTTCAGGTCTGTACATTATAAAATAGACATTTAAGTAGCTATTAAGTTTTATGGCTAGTATAGCCCTTGTAATTCTGAGACAGGAATTAGAAAGCAAAAAAAGGGTGAATTATTTAGCAACTTCCATACAATGGTTGAGATTGATGTTTTAGACAACAGAGCACAAGTGAATCTTCAACTATAATTTTTCAGTCGGTCCTAATGATCTTGGATTTACTGGTAAATCTTCCCGCTATGTGCCACAACTTGACTGTTATTCTGAGTTGCTGTGAGTGGTGTGAGGTTTTCTTTCTTTTTGGTATATTTAGCTATTAGAGTCAGGAATTCAGAAAGTCCCCTTCAGGTGCCTCAACTCAGATGCCATTTTAATCAAGATTCCTATGATTTGGAATTAATCAACATTTTTTTCTAATCTTCCTTTTTTTTTGCTAGAGAAGACTGAAGCAGATGAAAATTGCATTTTCTCCATTGGAAGCTATGTCCTCTCAAGCAGCTGTTATGTGAATTTCCTAGTTGGAGTTTACAAGCCATCATCTGGCTAATGGTCAAACATTTGCTGAGCTATTCACTGAACACCTCTGAGATATCAAGGACTTGTAGTATCTAAGTTTGGAGATGGAAAAAAAAATCACATAGTACCTTCTCTCATGGAATTGACAATAAATTACGGAAGATGATTGTTAAACAAATACAATGAACACCCACACATATACCAACATGAATGCAAAGACACAAGAAGGGCCAACCTTAAGCAAAATCATTATCTTCTGATTTGGGGCAAAACAGAAAATGAAAAGTATGGCTTAGCATGCAGTATCTGCATCACTCTCCTTCTGTTCCCTAATGAACCTTCTCCTGATGTCTCAAGAAAACCATTTCTCCACAATAAAATCCCTTGCTTTGTCTTTTCTTTTCAGATTCTTCTGGTGAAGAATGCCAGAGACTGCCTCTGTGGCAATGGTTTATTTCTTCTGCCAATATTCCTTTCTGTATTCGTCACAACTGGCTTAATGCATTCTCACTTATGCTTTCCCTGCAAGTAGGTCTCTATCAAGTTTAACCTTCCCTGGCCTGGAAAGGAGAAGGCAGCTGCTCCTATTCTTACACTTGTCACCTCTTAGAAGATCTTATCACCTACTAGGTAACCATTTCTCACATGGAATGGGTTTCTCACGTATTATAATTGTTTCTCCTCTTTCTGTAAACATAAGTTTAAAATCACCATATATTTAAATAGTATTTACTTTGAAGCTTTATCTTCCTGATATTGACACATGATTAAAACTATGTGTCTACAAATGTATGTTTTTTCAAGATTTCATCAGTTTTTCCAACTTTCATTTATGTATTTTATAGATCTGATATAATTGGGAAATACCTTACATAAATCCACTAACTTGTTAGATCGCCCCATTTTTTTCATCATTATGACCACAAAAGATTTTTATCTTATACAATCTCTCTACACTCCTTAATTATGTTCTCTTAGCATTTCTGGCCTTGAGATGATGCCTATGTTTTCCTCTAAAATGTTAATTCAAACCTGCTCAAAACTATCATCTTAGGCCTAAATAATATTTAATGTTGAAGTTCAGAAATGTCTGAATATATCTGCTAAATTACCAAAGGCAGCCAGCCAGGAATCCATTTGAATGAAAATGGAGCCAGACAAATTTTATTCGGCTATAAAATCCTAGTTGTTGCAAGACAGAAACGTTGTGGAATGTGGTTGGATACCTATCTTGAAGTTGTTTTGTTGCCTCATGATTTTTGTCCTTGTGGGAGAAAAAGAGCTGCAGGTCAATAATGGAAGGAAAGAGAGAGTACTTTTCCTAACTCATATGAAAAACAAAGAGGGTACAAAGGATTATGAGCTCATTGTTTCAGTTAACAAAAAATGGAAAGGGAATAGAAAGAGAGATTTCCTCCCTTCTCATCACTGAATACTTTTGGTATCTCAAGGGCCTATTGGCAGTGCAGAAGCAGAAGCAGAACCAGATGCATAAAAGCAGTTTCAGCTTAAAAAAATGGAAACCTGACTTGACAGGGTCTGCTATGTACTACTCAGGTGATAAGCTGATATCTTCCAGAAGTAACAGTAGTACCCAGTACACACCATATTGTGAAAGACTGGATCTGTTTCTGAAATCATGTGAATATAACATAGGACATCAAAAAGTAGCTGCATGTATGGTGGGGATTTAGTAATAAGATTCCATTAATCGGGATAGGTTAAGTTACATAAAACTATCATAACAACTATAAACGTTCAGTGGTTTAACCCAGCAAATGGATGCTTCTCACTCACACAAAATATGTAGTGTGTCTAAATGGGTTCTCCAGGGCAGCAGTTAATATGACAAATCAGTGATGTGGGCTAATGCAGTCTCCAGCTTCCTCTAGCTGCATAACACACACACACACATACTCTCTCTCTTCCCCCCACCCCTCTCTCTCTCTCTCTCTCTCTCTCTATACACACACACACACACACACACACGGACCAAAATGTCAGTAGTGTTGAGGTGAAAAAACACTGTTATACAACAATGAAACTGCACAATGAAGTTGTAGCCGAGGCACAAGTTTGGGGAACATACCCTTTGAGAATAGAAATCTTACTTCTAAGACATGGTAGATATCTTTAGTCAATGATTGTTGTACAGTGCTGTGTCCCCAGTAAGTAGCACACATAGAAACAAAGAGTAGAAGTAGGTGTGATTGTACTAACTTCCTAGTTATCTACTCAGAAAACTTGTATTTCCCTTTTCCATAACTCTAAACTCTATGGGTCTATTAGTCCCGATTACCAGAAGGGAACATTTTTTTTTAAACAGATGCCATAGCAACAGTCCCATTAAATTTTAAGCTATGGCTGCCTTGTGACCAAAAGCTCCTTGTGTCAAGAGATCAGCATGTAAGGCAAGGAATTTTCACACTAGCAGTGGTAACTCATTTAATCATTGGGAGTAGTTAGAGCTGTTATCACACAATAGGAAAGGAAAGAATATGTCTGTCACCCAGGTAACTCACAGGGATCTTTTCAGTGCTCCACTGTCTAATTGTGAAGGCAATTAACAAGTGCAATAAGGACTCACTGAGAAGGGCATGGTAACCAAAGATTCAGACCCCTCAAGGTGTCACCATCAGGGAAGCTACCAAGACCAGCAGCGGTATTTTCTCAGGACGATGGCAATCCAGAGTGAGTAGCATAGGAGGAAAATGGTGACCATCAGTTACTTTTGGAAACCAGCTACAGTAGTTGTGGCTTTTCTAACTAGTCTTCTTCCTTTACATTTCCCCAGGAAAATAGACTAACATACCTTCACTACAACATATGTTTTTATTTCTCTAAGGTATATGCCTAGAAGTGGAAGAGCTGGGTCATTGGTAAATAGAGGTTTACCTTTTTGAAGAACTGCCCAGCTATTCTCAAAGAAGCTATAACATTTTACACTGCTTCTTGGAAGGTATGAATAATCTAATTACTCACCAAAACATTATTGTCTATCTTGTTGACATAGCCATCATATTGGCTGTGAATTGGTATCTTACGTCTTACATTTCCCAAATTGTTATTGAATCGAGCACCTTTTTATGTATTTCTTGAAATATTGGCTTGTATACTTTGTCCATTTTTAATTGTTTTCTTTTTATCACTGAGTTGCAAGAGTCTCTACATATTCAGGACACAAGTACCTTGTCAGATACATAATTTTTCATATACTTTCTCCCATTCTGTGATTGTCTATACTCAAAAAATTTGACCATACTCAAAAATTAATTAGAAATGAATAATATACCTATTTATGAGCTAAATCTATAAAGAGCAATCAAATTATTAATTTAGGATTGTACTGTAATTTGAGTAGGACAATAAAATACAGATGACCAAATATAAAAAAGATACATTAAACATTATTAACAATAAAACTTTTGTTATGCAAATGATACGATCGAGAAAGTTAAAAGGCAGGCCACAGAATGGGAGAAAAAGTATGCAGATCATATATTTGATAAGGGACTTACATATCCAAAGTATATAAGGACTTCCATTATTCAGTAATAAAAAGGTAAATAACCAATTTTTAAAACTGGAAAAGTATTAATATTTGAATCAATGTTGCTATGACTAAGATATACAAATGACCAATGAACATATTCAAAGATGTTTATCTCCTAAGTCAATCAGAACCACAATGAGATAGCGCTTCACACCCAACAACTAAGAGGGTTATAATCAAAATGGTAGACAATAAAAAGTGTTAACAAGCATGTGAAGTAATTGGAAGCCTCATACACTGCTGTGGGAAAAGTGAAATGTTGTGTTTGCTTTGTAAGTCATGTTAACAGATACTCAAAGTTCTAAACATATAGATACCTGTGGCCCAGAAATTCTACTTCTAGACTTATATCCATTCAACAGAATAAATATAAGCTCCCCCAAATTGTACAATATCAAACTCCTCATGTACATTCCCAACCTGTGTCTCGACTCTTGTACCATCAAGCAATGTCTTCACCATACTCTTAGTCATTCATGCTTTGAGGATCAGGGTTATTGCCCACATTTCCTTTATGAAGTCTCCATATCTAATCAGTAGCCAAATTCTATAGGTCCTGACTCTTATTTCTTCTCTTAATTATCCAGTTTAGTAACGTTTCACCTCTTTCTTGGTATCTTATAAGATCTACTCACCTGCTTCCAATTTCTACACCTTGAAAAATATGACCTACATTGTCATCAGTTATTATTCTAAAACCCAATTTTATCAAGCCAGGGATATAAAACTTGAATGACAATGCTATCCTTATTCCATGCCACATATTAGCTAAACAATTCATGTACATTATCTGAGCTATACTCAAGTAAATCTTTGAGGGAAATAGTTTTACCGTCAGCAGACAGATTAATGAACTCGCCTCAAATCATGCAGTTAGTGAGTGCTAGAGGTGAGAAGTGGAATTTAAACCCTGGTCTGAGTCCAGAGACCAGCACAGACTGCCAAGTATATTTAAAGAAACAACTTCATTGCCTCTCCACTGAAATGTAAATTCCCAAATGGAACATTCAATTATTACATAAGATGAAATATTCATCTATAAAATAAATGATTATTTCACCCATAAGATGAATGTCATTTTTCTTTTTCAAGTTAATGCTTCTCTTGCAACCTTCTTTCTTTCTGCAATAAGCACACATAGAAATAAAATAGATGCAAAATGTTTATTTGGGGTTTGATTTCTACATCACTGAAAATCCTGTGGAATAAACAATCTCTGTGGACTCATCCCAATCTAATAAATCTAATATTATCTGATTCTATGGTACTTTCACACTATAAAAGTTTCAAACTAATGCTCTCCCTTACTAAAATAAGCAATTTAGAAACAAGCCTGGCCTTTCTTTTCTGTGATGCATACATTTTCCTCTAGCCTGAAACTGTATCTCCATGACTCTACTTGTCCAAGGCTTTCACAGATCTTCAACGGTATGCACAATTGTCACCTTTTCTGTAAAACTTTACCTGACACTTTAAGAATAATTATAATAAATGCATTCTTCTGAGCCTGCTATTCAATTTGTATTTGTAGTATAGCACAGTACCTACTATCTTACATTTTAATTAGCTTAGTTCTTTCTTATTTAATTTTCTGGATGAAAATTTTACTTAACTAAGCAACAGTATTTTACCTGGATTAGTATCTAGCCTATTTTGCTACTATAATTATGCTGCAAACAGGAGCCGCTCGGTAAATTTTTAATGAATGTATTGATTCCCAACCTACAAGCTTAATTCACTTTCTTAGGTTTTTAGCTAAGTGGAAAAAAAGTTTAGCACAGAGGGCAAGAGCTCCGACAGTATATATTTAAATCTCTACTCCATTATCTACTTAAATATTTCAAACTTTACTTTCTTCATCTATAAAGATGTGATAATAACAGTACCTAGTTCTTAGGGTTTTGTGAGATTTTAATCAATTCATATAAAGAACTGGGAGAGTATTTGTAATGTTGTAAGGACTCAATAAATGTTAGCTGTCATTATTGTATATTTTAAAACAAACAAAGGTTTTAAAGAGAGATCTAAAATAGTTTCCAACAAATGGGCTTTTATGTGCACTGTACAGGACTTCCTGGCAGGTGAAAAATCACAATAAACTTAATTAAGGGGTGACTTTTCTAGTCAGTATAAAGAACAGAGCAGTTTTAATCCTGGCAAGAAACAGGGTCTGGAAGCTTTTCATATTCAATCATTTTCTTTAACATGAATAAGTCAAGTGCTCCATTAGTTCTGGAAAGGAGAGTATAATAGAATCAGTTGTATAATAGGGGCATTAAGCCCTCTTGCATTATATAAAATTATAGAAAAAGACTGCCAGGCTCTGGTTTCCTTGCCAAAATATGGCTATGAATGTTCAACAGTGACATCAAGCCTGATAAAAAACTTTTACTTTAAATAGCTGGAAACTCAAATGGCAGAGTAGAATGAGTCTTGAGCAGGAATAGGAACGGAAGGAAATAGACACAACCCTGTGTCTTAAAGCAGGTGCTCATTTAGTGCCATCATTCTAAGATGCCTTAATTAAAATGAAATGGTATGTACATTACTTGTTTCAAACTTGCATTGCAAATGTATGTTAGAATTGAAATTTAAGTGACAACAGCAGTCCAAGTAAAATAGTGACATTTTAAACCTTTTGAATGTTGACAGTAGAGAAGGTCAGCTCTATCATAGTAAATAAGGAAAATTTAACTTTCTCTTTATTTTTATTACCTCTCTTGAGAGTTGGGCTTATTTTCCTTCTATTACATTCTTTATTACCACATTTCCGGAAGGCAATAATTTGTCTATGCATTACACTCTGTTTTCTGAGTTGAGAAGGGATATGTTTGAGACCACTTCACACCCATTCGGAAAATTCTCTTCAGGCGCTTACAGGGCTTGCTTCAGTCCCTTGTAATTGGTGATACTTTGTGTGGGGCTTATGACATAAAGAATAAGACAAATAACTATTCAGAAGTAGAGACATCTCTTTGCAGTAGTGTCAGAAACCTCCAGAGAAGCACTATGAGGCACAGAGCATAAAGTAGAATATCAATATACCAAACTGAGAGATAATATGGAACTCATTGCCAGAGCACACAGACATTCCTTTAATACAATGCAAATTAGTGAAGCTGACCTCAAACCCACATTTTCTTCATAAGGGCTGCCCTACATACTTCATAGCCTCACTTCTCACATGGGCTGGAATGAACCACAAACTTCAGAATAATTCCCCTACTGGATTTTCCTTCTGCTTCTTATTCAGAACTCCATGAATCCATATGGATTCATATCACCAATGAACTCAGATAACTAACATCAGCTCTCTCTTCCACATTACAGATAAAAGTTATTTCTTTTCCCTCTAGCCTCAGTGTTCTTTATCAGCCCAAATATCTCATTATTCAGAAAGGCATTTTAAAATAAAGAATTCAAAAGTGAAGATAAAATTATTCAATGACACAAATGCATATCTTCCCAATAGTTTAAACCCAACAGATTTTCTATTTAACCTCCACTTCATTTAACAATCTAACAAAGATTTCAATAACAGCTTCCCATGTTCTTTTTTGTGTCTTTTAAATGAGAGCCATTAGTGCGTTTTCAGATTTCTTTACTAACCATTATCAGATCTTAATAATTCAAAATGAGAGAACAAAAAAAAAACTCATAGAGGTTCTTAGAGATATAATTAAGCTAAAATAAAGATGGATACAAGTTTTATCACCGCATTATTTTGAGACAGGCATTACCAGTATTTGCCAGAAATCTAAGAAGTAATTTCAACAGTATCAATATACACTAAATGTACAGATTTTTCTATACTGCTGCTTCTCAACACCCACCCTCCCACCCCCATATCCTTGGCTATGGTAAAGAAATGTCTTCTTTATTCTTACCAATAAAAGAACTCTAATTTGAGACACTGACTGGGAAGGTAGAGAAAAAGTAAGAAGTAACAATTTAAAGGTCACAATTTAAAGACCTACCTCCCAGGACCCAGATTCTATATGTTATAATATGCCAAAGATATGTTTATAGTAAGTGGTAAAATACGTGAAAACTGAATGTAAGTGGAAAGTAGCTTAAATTTAGTTTGTAACTTTCATACATCTATGTGCTATCACTCTATTTTGAAAGGAATAGGGGACTAGTGGGAGACTCTGGAGAAAACAAGGCACAGTAGAATGCAATGACATCCAAATACTATAGATTTAAAGTTATCAGATGGAGATACCTTATAGAAAATGAAATCACTACCTGATATAGTTTGGATATTTGTCCGTTCCAAATCTCATGTTGAAATGTGATCCTCAGTATTGAAGCTGGGGCCTGGTGGGTGGTGTTTGGATTATGTGGACAGATCCCTCATGAATGGCTTAGTGCAGTTCTCATAGTAATGAATGAGTTCACTTGAGAGCTGATTATTTAAAGACCTGGCACTGCCTCTCTCTCTGATGTGATAAACCTGTTCTCTTTTGCCTTTTCCCATGATTGGAAGCTTTCTGAGGACTCATCAGAAGCAGATGCCAGCCCCATGCTTCTACAGTCTACAGGAACATCAGCCAAATAAACCTCTTCTCTACAAATTACCCAGCCTCAGGTATTGCTTTTTAGGAATGTAAAATGGACTAACCCATCACCTTTGTAATGAAAGCCCAGATCCACCAAATTGGAAATACAGGGAAGTCCTCCACATGAGAAACATGATGTACACCAGAATCACCAAACATTCCTCATGAAACATACTCTTTATGAATAGTGACTCGCTCTACTACTGCTCTGAGGAGGAGGAGGAGGAGCTAGGCTGCTTTAAAACACTCTTGTTTGAGTTGGTTCACAAGACCTTTTTCATGATGGTCTCAAGCTTCACTGAGACAAGACTCAAATACTAAACCAAGTACAGAAAGTAGGAAACTCAGTCTCTAAAACATCTTCCCTCCCTCCCTCCTTTTCCTCACTCCTTTTCCTTCCCTTCCCTTCCTTTTCCTTCCCTTCCTTTCTCTTCCCTTCCCCTTCCCCTTCTTTTTCCCCTACCCATTCTCTTTTTCTTTCCATATATTTGTTTAAATTTAGGACCTTTCTTCAGCTGTAGTTGTATTTCTGCCACAGGAAGTTTATGTAGATATTAGATATCAGAACTCCTACGGGTATATTAGAGAGTGGGTGTGTCAGGGAGAAGCAGCATCAGACGGTATAAATTGACTAAACATGAACCCATTAAGGCATCCCTCATTGATGGCAGTATCAGCCCATCTGCAGCAGCTGCTGTGAAGATGCCAGCTGCAGCAGGGGAGGTACAACTGGGGCTGGACACGCCATGGACCTGGCAGAAGCTGGGAACAGGCAGAGTCCAGCCCCCTTCTGGGTTGAAAGGGTAGGAGCCCCACCCTCCTGGGCACAGCTGCAGCTATGGACCTGGGCATCCCTGCACTCTTGGGGACCCAGGAAGCCTCACTCCTGATGTAGGCTCAGAAATGGCTGCTCCTACTGCCTTGTTTCTCCTCACTCCTGGCACCAGCTCCAATTCTGGAGCAAAGTTGAGGTCAAGCCCAGGTGCTGTCACAACCCAGCCAGGAGTGCAAATGCTTGGGATAGTGCTGACACACCAGCCCCCTGCCACTTCAGCCCCCTGTGGACCGCGGCTACTAACAAGCACAAGAGGGAGCTCGAGGTGGGTCTGAGGGCAGCTTAGTGTGGTTCTGCAGGTGCTCCTCAGCAGGAACAGCCGGGTTGCCATTGATGACATGATTGATGGTGGCAGGAGGGAGAGAGGCTCCTGGGCAGAAAGGAGCAGGTCTCCAGTGAGGAATGGAGAGAGACCGCTAATGGATATGGGCTTTTTGTGATAACGAAAATACTCAAAAATTAAGTCCCAACTTGAAGCCAGGGATGGCTTGAAGTGTGGAGGCTGGGCTGTCAGTTCTGGGTGGAGTTCAAAGGCCCAAAGTGAGAACTTAGGGTGCTTATCCCAGGCCCACCCATGGCTGCCCATAGACCAATCAGCATGTACTTCCTCCCTTCTGAAGCCCACAAAACCCCTGAACTCAGCCAGACTCAGAGAGATATCAGGATGACCTGCCTGTAGAAAGAAGTTACCCACTCCAGGTCTCCTCTCCATTGAGAGCTGGACACTCAATGGGAGGATCTGCTTGCAGAAAGGAGTTACCCATCTTGGGTCTCCTGGGAGCTGTTCTGTTGCTCAGTGAAGCTTCTCTCTGCCTTGCTCACCTCCAGTTGTTCACATACCTTATTCTTCCTGGACATGGGACAAGAACTCAGGACCCACTGAATGGCAGGACTAAAAAAGCTGTAACACAAACAGGGCTGAAACATGCCCCCATGCTCACCACATTGCAGGTGACAAGGAGAGAAAAGCTGCAGCTCTTCAGGGATCCCAGACCTAGGAGCTCCCCCTACCCCGGGCAGGGCTGTAACCCACACTTCTGGGGGCTCTGCAGTTCCTGACATCTCCAAGCTTCCAGGTGCCACTGCATCCCCTGGTGCCCACTGTAGAAGCTGCATGCAGTACACCATACAGAGTTGGCTTCTAGATCTGTTCCGTTATTCACACCCCATATTATGTGCTATAAATAGAGCGCGGAAGAAGAGTTAGGGCCAAAGTGTACCCTAGACAAATTCCTGATTCGAATCTGAGGCTCATGAGTTTTCTTATTCAACCAATAGAGATTAGATCTTCTTTGTGACAACTAAGGCTGTCTGAAAGCTGAATGCCTGACCAAGGGTTCCTAGTCCCAACCCTGAGTCCTCTCTCCTCTAAACTTTTTCTCAAAGATCTAGGTCATGTAACTCAAAAAAATATCCCTTTAGTCACCAAGTTAAATTTATTTCTGTAAACTTAGATTTTATGCCAGAGGGGTGTTTTATTTTTCCACTATAAACTATAAATGGGCTGTTTTATTAAAAATATCTCGAGCTATGGCTAGAGTATTATAACTAATATGCCTTGCCAGTAAAGAATGAAACATGCATCCATTATTAGTTCCACAATAATGTTGATAATGTGAACCAAATTCAATAAGGCTATCTAAATGTGGATCTACAGAGTAATCTCCCGGATATGGAATAAGTGCTACACACAATGATTCATTTTAACACGCACCAGTGCAGAACAATCTCATGTGATGAGGTAGTTACATTCTTAGAACACTGAAGCTTTTATTAAAATGTTTTGCATAAAATGAACACATGCAAAATTTGAAGTTACATCTCTTATGACTGAAGACTATCCAAATCTATACAGTGTTAGAAAATAGATGGAAGATTAGAGCCCATTACAGATCCCTGAATTAATCACAGCACTTTCTAGAAGCTACGTTACCGGATGCACTTCCTGAAAGCAGCCTGCTTTCTTGTCTTCTCAAGGCTCTGATGATTTGGCTTCTTTTGCTTGGAGCAGCCTTCTCATCATTCATCAAGTGGACGGCTTCTTGTCGCTTAGAGCTCAGCTGATACACCAGTTTCACAGGACACTTCCCTAAGCCTCAGTCCACTAGCCATGCCAGGTGCCTTTCCTCCAAGTTCCTAATCATCACTGAGTATACCACTTTTATAGAATTGATCACAATACTAGTGTGTATTGATTTTTGCCTCACTATGTTATAAACTGCTTCAATACAACAACCTTGACCTTTATCTCCCTAGTTTCTAACCTTTATTTGGCTTAGTATGTACAGCAGGAGCTCAATAATTATCTGTTGATGTCTTTTTCTTTAGTCAAATCTTTCTCATACATGAGACCTGGATTTATATATAATTTTCACCTATAGTCCTTCCTTAACACCTCAAGTTACTTTGATATCTTTGCATGGGTTCTCATAATTGCTTTATCTCAACTGTAATTATGTGACTTTAAAATTTTCCCCCAGGTGAGGGACAGGCATCATGTTCCTTCATTTGTAGTTATATTCCCAGTGTGTTGCAGAGCCTGTTACACAACTCACTCAAAAATAGTTGTTGAATGAATTTCTGGTCCCTGCTACAATATAGATGAACCTTGAAGTTTTTATGCAAAGTGAAAGAAGCCAGTCACTAAAGAGTATGTATGAATCATGATGTATGATTCCATATATATCAAATATCCATAATTAACAAATCTATAGAGATCCAAAGAAGATAAGTGATTGCCTAGGGCTGCAGCAGGGGAGAGTAGGGGAGCAGTGAGGGATGGAGAGTGGCCGCTAATGGATATGGGCTTTTTGTGATCATGAAAATACTCAAAAATTAGACTGTGGTGATAATAGCGTAACTCTGTAAATATAGTACTCCCACGGTCTACTGCAGTCTGAAAGTATTAAATGAAAATGCCTGGAAATACACAATTTATAAATTTTAAATTGAACACCATCCTGAGTGGTGTGATAAAATATCACACTTCACCCTGCATTGGATGTGAATCATTGCTTTGTCCAGACCCCACCCAGTCTATGCTACCCAACCCTTAGATACTTAGCAGGACATAGAGAGGCCACATTCACATATTTTTTATTATAGCATATTGTTATAATTGTTTTGTTTTATACACAGTTGTTGTTAATCCCTTACTGTGCCTAATTTATAATTTAAACTTTATTATAGGTTTGTATATATAGGATAAAACATGGTACAATTAAGGTTCAGCACTATCCTAAGTTTCAGGCATCCACCAAAGGGTCTTGAAATGTATCCCTTGCAGATAAGGGGGAACTACTGTATACTAGAAACCACTGAACTGTACAATTTAAATCGATGAATACTACAGTGAGTGAATAGTAAGATTTATCTCAATGAAGCTATTAAAACAATTGTTGAATGAATTAATTGAAAGATCAACTTAAAGGTGTTTCCTCATTTGGTAAGGGAGAGATATTTCTGAGAAAGAGAACCCCGTTACACACATTTATTATAATCTCTTTAAATATGCATTTTAGCATAAAATATTGTCAACATTCATATTTCTATTATATATAATACAGATTATTATATATATTATATAATCTGTATTACATATAAATATATATTTTATATAATTTTATATGCTTATATATATAAATATATATACATATTGTTAATATTCATATTTCTATTATATATAATACATATTATATAATATATAATATATATATGAGAGGGAGAGAGAGAGTCTCACTCTGTCACCAGGCTGGAATGCACTGGTGTGATCTTGGCTTACTGCAATCTCCCCATCCTGGGTTCAAGTGATTCTCCGGCCTCAGCCTCCCAAGTAGCTGGGACTACAGGCATGTGCCACCATACCCGGCTAATTTTTATATTTTTAGTAGAGACGGGGTTTCACCATGTTGACCAGAATGGTCTCAATCTCTTGACTTTGTGATCTGCCCACCTCAGCCTCCAAAAGAGCTGGGATTACAAGCATGAGCCACCACACCCAGCCAACCGTGGTATATATTTAACATGGCATCCCATGTTAACAGGAAGCCTCATAGGAATACAAAAATTGAAAATGTTACTGTGATGTGCGGTAGTAGAAAAAAGTTTAATGAAAATATGTTCTATATGAGCTCAACAAATCTTAATAGAAAACTTTATATGTAATAATGCATTAATCATCTATTTATTGTGTCAAAATATGAGTGTAGTTAATTTCCCAGTTCCCTTGGCCAGGGTATTAGTGGCTTCACTGGATAGAGAAAAAATAATCAGAGATAGGATTGAAGAAGATAATTCGAATGATGATAAGACTAACAAAGAGGAAAGTCTAGAAAAAGCTTCTTTCAAAATCTGGGGGAAAAGAGTAGACTGGGAATGAATTGCATTCATTAATATGAGACAATAAACAAAACAGGAAGTAAGGAAAGACACAAGTGCAATATAGATGAAAAATTCTTTGGAAAATCTATCCAAAGGAAACAGAAGAAAATGTGAAGCAAAAATTTCTTGGTATTCTTAAGGAATTAAAGAGAACATAGAGTCTGTGAATGAACTGATGAAAGACACCAAAAATAATGCCAGATATCAAAAGAGATTCAAAAATAGAATACAATGGAAAGGTAGCTTACAAACCAAAGAAAGAAACTTAAGAGGAAATTATAACCTTTAAAGTATTTGAAACCCTGTAAAAAGTGGAAGAGAATTGAATTAAAGTATAGTAAGCCTATCCAGTGATAAGAAGACAATGTTTAGGGGTGGGGGAAATCACATGAAATTCAGAATAAAAAGATAAAGAGATTACAATGATTACACAGAAAACAACACCATGAAGAAAAGGCAATGACAACAAATTTATGGATAATTGCTCTTGGGGAAGACAAACTAGAACATGTATATATTTGGAAGAAAAAAATTCCAAATATATAATACGGGGAAAAATTCTTGCAATAAAAGACCTCGAAAAGATTCAAAGGAAAGATGATTAAAAGAAATAGGCACTAAAGCATATCCAAGTAGATTTACAGAAACTCAAAAATAAAGGAATTTCCTAAGTATCCAGGCCAAACCTGCATGTGATTCAGAGAGAAAAAATAAATATAGCCAGCCTCTGACTCCTCTCCTAAGCAACATTAGATGCCAGGACGTTGATCTACAATGCCTCAGAAACAAAGAGGTGACTCAAAAACTGTGCACATATCTAAGCTTTTATTCCAGTTGAAAGACAGTTTCCTAAACAAACACATTTAAAAAGTCAGGAAATAGAGCAGTAATGTTTTCTTTCTTTCACACCCACTTGAAGATGAAAAATCCTAGGAACCAAAAGCTGAACTAGAATTTTAAAAACTCTAATTAGTTCAGTGGTTTAACTGTGGAAAGAAAGGCCAGTCAGAGAACATCAAATTTGAATAAATGTAGAAGGTGGTCCATAACATTACTCATAATGAGGACAAACAGACGTATATTTTATAAATCCTGAAAGAGACCTGTAATAGTCATAATAAATTGTTAATAGTGGACTGGAATTAGCATCATAAATATGCCAATGAAAGAGAAGTAGAAAGGAGAAGAGAGGGGATAATATAAATTAAGTAACTCTACAATGTATTATAAAGGGAGGCAATATACCCACTTTTATATTGGACATTATGTATGTATATATGTATTTAGTTATCTACATATATATAACACACACAAACTCCTTTATATTTGACATTCCCCTTTAAACCCAACACTTAAGTTATAAAGGTAACTATTGTTAGAATTCTATACCTTCCAAATAAAAAGATAACATAAAAAGCAAAAATCAAGTAGCAAAAGATAGAAAACTAAAGAAGGCAGTAAGGAAGAATAAAAAGAAGCAATCACTCATTAATTCGAACTATTGAATTCCTACTAAGTGTCAAGTACTGTGTAAAAATCTGGGTAATATATAATAAAAAATAGTAAAGGCATGTTCCCCAGGCCAGGCATAGTGGCTCAGCCTGTAATCCCAACACTTTGAAAAGCCAAGACAAAAGAATTACATGAGGCCAGGAATTCAAGACCAGCCCTCACAACATAGTGAGACCTCATCTCTACAAAAAATTTTAAAAATTAGCTGGGTGTGGTGCCACATGATTGTAATCCCAGCTACTCAGGAGGTTAAAGTGGGAAGATCACTTGAGCCTCAAAGGTCGAGGCTACAGTGAACTATGATTGCACCACTGCACTCCAGCCTGGGTGACAGAGGAGAAACTATGGAAAAGAAAGAAAAAAGAAAAGAGGAAACGAAAAGGGAAAGGAAGGGAAGGGGAAAGGAAAGGAAAAGGAGACATGCTCTCCATCCCCAGGGAATTCAACAGCCCAAGAGCTTCTCACACACACACACACACACTCTCCAGATTAAAATCCTCATGCTTCAAAACCTCTGCCTTCCTCACCTCTACTGCAACTCAAGAGAAGATCTCCTATTGGCATGGTATTTCTGTGGAACACATGGTCATCTTTTCCACAGGACATATCCATCACCTGTACTAATCACTCAGATCCTTCATTCATGAATATGAAGCAACAATGTTTCACCCAAGATGGATTTGAGGCATATTGCACCCATGAACAAGACAGAATATTATGACATAATTCTTGGCAAACAAATGTATAATATATAAAGAAAGGAAGAAAAGGGCAGTGGGGAGGAAGGGAAGAGAAGGGAAAGGAGAAGAGAGGGGTGGGAGGAAAGAGAGGGTGCCTAAAATATACAAAAAATAACAAAAATTATGATAATGTAAAATGTACCCAAAAATTTCATATTATCTACATGTTTAAATACATTTTATATAAAATTAAATTTAAATTATTTTTACTTGTTATATTTAAATGTATTTGAACTATTTTCAGTGATTACTTTTTAGTTTTTAAATGCGGCTACAGGAAAATTTAAAATTACATAAATATCTTTCATTACATTTTTGATGGACATTGCTATAACAAAGTTTCAGAAATAGAGAACAGATGGAGAAAAGGGGGCCTAGAGATTAGCAAAAAAATAAGAAGATATTTTCCAAAGCTAATATAGATAATAATAGTATTCACATTGAAAGGAGCTACCTAGTGCTAAGAAAAATAAATAACTAAAGCAAGACACACTGTTGAACTTTAGAATTCCAAGAATGAAGACAAAATATTAAAAACTTAAAAAAATACATAAACTAATCCAAATAATTTAAAAAGTAAACTGATATTACACTTCTCATCAGCATCGCCGGTTGTTGAAATACAATTCTTTTAGTGTGTTTTTGCTCTAAGAAATGTGTACTCAGATAAACTGTCAATCAAATATATAAGACTAAAACAAGAAATTTTCAAATGGGCAAGTACTCTGAAAGTTATATACCACCCAGAAAAACAAAGATATCCTTAAAGAAAATTCAGTAGAAAGTTAAAGAAATGTTTTTAAAAAGAAGAAAATATGAGATTCTCTTTAATAGAAATAGTAGCTAACGAATTATAATATAAGCTAAATTAGAATTGACGATAAAATTTTTAGTCTTTGTACCCAAAATTTCTACCCTCAAACCAGGCTGAAAAAAATATCAAACTTTCTACCCTCAAACCTGGCTGAAAAAAATAATCAGAATCTCTGAGAGTGGCACTCTGTTATCAATATTTTTCAAAGTTCCCAAGATGAATTAAAAAAAAATTTGAGGATAATCCATGGGACCATAACACTTTAAATTCACGTTCAAGTAGCAGAGTGTATGTAATGACTCCACACCCCAACACATTATGTGATTTTGCGGTGTGATATATATATATATATATATATATATACACACACACACACACACACACACACACACACACACACATTTTATATATATATACATATTATATATATACAAATATGTGTATAAATATATATATATATATTTTTTTTTTGAGACAAAGTCTTGCTCTGTCACTCAAGCTACAGTACAGTGGTGCAATCTTGGCTCACTGCAACCTTCACCTTCCCAGGTTGAAGCAATTCTCCTGCCTCAACTTCTTGAGCAGCTGGGATTACGGGCACCTGCTACCATGCCAGACTAATTTTTGTATGTTTAGTAAAGACGGGGTTTCACCATTTTGGCAAGGCTGGTCCCGAACTCCTGACCTCAGGTGATTCACCAGCCTCAGCCTCCCAAATTGCTGGGATTACAGGTGTTAGGCATCTTAAAGTTATGAAAATGTAAATGTTTATTGCAGTTAAATATTCACACTCAACCTTTAAAGAAAGCT
This sequence comes from Sapajus apella, assembly GCF_009761245.1. NCBI lineage: Eukaryota > Metazoa > Chordata > Mammalia > Primates > Cebidae > Sapajus > Sapajus apella. The sequence continues at coordinate 5,271,818 of NW_022436947.1, forward strand.
CAGTAGACTTCAATACAATTAAAACAGAAAATGTTATAATACTTGACAACATAAATATAGCAATCTAATAAATATCAGGGTTCTGAGAAGGAAAAATGATGACAAGGAATGTAACTGCAATTGCAAGAAATCCTGTAGTTTTTACAATAGGAATCAAAAGACAACATGAATTTGTTCAATAAAAAGCATATTTTATCATTTGATTTGTGACATTTCATATATTTTTAAATGACATATAACATATATATAAAGTATGCACAAGTTAACCCAAAGATTATATTCTGCATATGTGAATTATAATGAAATTATGGTCAAGACATGTACTCATTATCCAACTTAATAAATAGAACACTATCTATTCCATTAAATTTCCTTATGTTTTTCCCCACCATTTGTCTCCTTTCTACTCTCAATGGTGTAGGTATTATGCTGAATTTTATGTTTAACATTACTTTCCTTTATAATTTTATTACATTTTGATGTTTCCTTATTTTTTAGGTTTATCTATTTTGACCTTTATAAAAATAATGTAGGAAATAGCATTATATGTCTTCTCCAACCTATTTATTTTTTGTTTGAATATTGTATGATACATCCACATAGTGCCAGCTCAACACACTTCATAGCTCTATAATATCAAATTATATTAATGTACTACAATGTATTTATTCATTCCCCTGTTGATGGATATTTGTCTTGCATATTATATTTTGCTAGCACAAGCAAGTCTAATAAACATACTCTCATTCAGTTTTTTAGTAAATATCTGCAGGCATTTCTATATCTGCAAGTGTGATTGCTAGATAAAAAGCTTTGCCCAAGTTTAATAGGCAGTGCCTATTTCATCATATGAATTTTGGAGAGACACACACATTTAAACCATAGTACCTTACTAATCTATAATAACACATTGATCAAATGGAAAATTTTTGTCAACATTCACAGATCTGTTCCCCAGGCTCTCTCTCTCTTTCCCTGTGATATATTTGTCTAACTCTCTAGCAATAAAATGGTCTTAATTATCAAAGCCTAATCATAAGCCCTAAAACATGGTACAGCAAGGCTGCTTGCCGCCTTCTGTAAACATGTCTTCATCATTCTTCCATCTTTTCTTTTGATAAAGATTTTGTGAATTGGACTTGATTTTTATTAGAGTTAAACTGAATTAATAGATTTATTAAAGGCCAATAAATTTGTAATAATACTAACTCCTCCAAATAATTTATTTTGATCTTTTAAATGTTTTCTTATCAAGTTGTATAATTTTCTAAATAAAGGCAATGCACTGGTTTCGTGAGATGTATTTTAAGTACTTACAATAGTTTTCTTTAGCTACCATAACAAAATATCTTAGATTGAGTGGTTTAAACAACAGAAGTTTATCTTATTACAGTTCTGGTGTCCGAGAAATCCATAATCAAGGTGGCAGTCAATTCAGTTTCTAGTAAAGGTCTCTTCCTTATTGGAATAAGAAACACCACAGATGGCTGACTTCCTGCTGTGTTTCCCCATGATGGAGAGAGAAAGCAAATTTCTAACGTCTCTTATAGGAACAATAATCCTATTAGATCAGGGCTCACTCTTACAACCTTATTTAATCCCATCTACCTTTATATTCATCCTGCACAGATACATGCACACACACAAATATACACCTTATTTCCAAATACAGTCACATAGGGGGGTGGGTTTTTAACATAATAATTTTAAAGGGACACAGTTTCATCCATAACAGTGCTTTAATCTTTGTTGCTATTAGAAATGGTAATTTAAATGGCAGACATGAAAACCCATTTTTTCCTAAGTCTTTTCAGATGGTAAAAAACAAATTCAATTGGACTAGCTCCTGTTTTTAATCTACAAAGCCTTGGAATTTTAAGCATGACTTCAGAGGGAGACAGTAGCTCAGGCCACCTCATAGGGCTACCATGTGATCCAGGTATTCCACTTAAGGCATTTACCCAAAAGAAATAAATGCAAATGTCCATGCAAAGACTTGTATTCAAATGTTACTGAAAGGCTTTTGTTGTTGTTGTTCTTTTAAAGGAAAGGTCTCACTCTGTAGCCTAGGCTGGAGTACAGTGATGCAATCATAGCTTACTATACCCCCAAGCTCCTGGGCTCAAGTGATCCTCCCACCTCAGCCTCCCAAGTATCTGCAACTATAGACATGCAACACCACACCTGGATAATTTTTTTATTTTTAGATTTTGTAAATACAGGATCTTGCTATATTGTCCAGGCTGGCCTCAAACTCCTAGCTTCAAGAAAACCCCCTGCCTTTGCCTCCCAAAGTGTTTGGACTATAAGAGTAAGCCACCATGACTGGCCGAGGGTTTATTTTTAATAGACAAAACCTTAAAACAACCAAAATGTCAATTAACAGATAAATGAGTAAACAAATCTTGGCATATCTATACAACAAAAGAGTATTCAGTAATAAAAAGGATAAGCTACTGTTGTAAGAAGATTAATGAATCTCAAAATAATTATGCTGAGTGAAAGAAACCAGACAAAAAGATTATGTACTATTTATATAATCCTATTTGTGTAAAATTATAGGAAATGCAAACTAATCCATTTAACAGAAAACTAAAGACTGTCTGGGGATGCTAAAGAAGGGGGATGGAAATTGAAGGAAAAGATTACATAGGGAAATGAGGAAACTTTTGAAGGTGATGACTATGTTCAGTATTTTGATTGTGTTAGTTTCATGAGAATGTGCATATGCCAAAATCAATGTGTACACTTTAAATACGTATATGTTATTTTATGTCAATTTCATAAAGCATCCATCTTTCATGGTATCTTCTTTGTCATGAGCATTATAGTTAGGTAAAGACCAAACTGAGCTTCTTAAAAACGACAAACTGATCACATGTTAATTTCTCACTATCCTAAGACTACCAATACATTAACAGTAAAGGAATAAAAAAAGTATAGTCACATAACAAGCAATAAATAAAAAATGAGCTTTCTAAGAATGAGAGACTTTATCCAATAATAAACTACAGAATAGTGACAGAGATGTAATAATTGATACAACAGGTTAGAGGAAGTACTGGCCTAAATATGTACAGAGGCATAGATGACTGAGGAGAGAGTTGATTTGCTTGGAAGAATGCCAGAGATACTTGGAATAAGAAATACAAGTAAATAGAGAGATGGTAGGAGTGAGTTTATGATGCTAACATTGAGCTGGTAGTTCAAGTCAAAACTTCTGTGTCTGACATTTGGAAGTCCAATGTGTATTATCTTTATGACTCCAATTATAGCTCAACATGTAAGAAACTTTGCCTGAGTACATAGATATCTAAGAAAAAAAAGTGTCTATTTCCTCATGGTTCCACATGAAGAAACATTGTTTGGTGAAATCCTGAAAACCAAAAGAGACTAATATAAATGATAGGGGCGTGAGGGAGGGGAGTCACAAATAAAGGGAAAAATCCAGATGGGACCTCTTATTAGTGTTTTCAGATGGTTTTTAAAAGTTAGTTCATCAACAAAGCTATGAAAAAATATTAGAGAACAAGAAAATACTCTTGAAATATTAAATATGATTGGTACAGAAAATAGAAGTTTTAGACCATGTTGAAGGACTCACCCATAATATAAAAAGAAAACATAAAAAAATAGAAAAGATAAAAGAGTATGAATATAGGAGAACATCTACCTCATAGAAAAAATAAAGAATTATTCCAGGAAAATTATCAAAGAACAAATAATTCACTTTTTTTTTTTTTCTGAAAGAGACCAAATCTACAACTCATTGGCACTCCTGAAAAAGGAGAAAGAATAAGCAGCTCGGAAAATATGTTTGAGGATATAATACACAAGGGTCTCCCTAATCTTACTGGAGAGGTCAACAGGCAAATTCAAAAAATAGAAAGAACCCCAGCCAGATACTATACGTGATGATCATCCCTAAAGCACATAGTCATCAGATTCACCAAGGTCAATGCAAAAGAAAAAATGCTAAAGACATCTAGAGAAAACAGGCAGGTCACCTACAGAGGGAATCTCATCAGGCTAGCAGCAAACCTCTCAGCAGAAACCTTATAAGCTAGAAGAGATTAGGGTCCTATTTTTAGTGTTCTTAAAAAAAAGAAATTCCAACCAATAATTTCATATCCTGCCAAACTAAGCTTTGTAAATGAAGGAGGAATGAAATTTTTCTGGCAAGCGAATGCTTAGGGATTATGTTTCAACTAGACCAGCTTTACAAAAGATCTTTAAGGCATTGCTAAACATGGATTCAAAAGAACAACACTTGCTACCACAAAAGCATGCTTAAGCACATAGCCCACAGGCACTGGAAAGCAACTATGCAATGAAGTCTAATAACCTGCTGACACACCATGTCAGGATCAAAATTACATATATGGGTACTAACCTGGAATGTAAATGGGCCAAATGTCCCACTAAAAGACACAGAGTGGCAGGCTGGATAAAACAATAAGACCCAACCATCTTCAAGAGACTCGTCTCTCATGTAAGGATGCCCACAGGCTCAAAGTGAAAGGGAAGAGTAAGAGCTGCCACGCAAAAAGAAAACAAAACAAAAAAAGAAGTCACTATTATTATACCAGATAACAGAGACCTTAAACCATAAAAATTCAGAAGGACAATGAGGGGCATTGTATAATGATAAAAAGTACAATCCAACAGGAAGCCTTACCTATCTTAAATACATACACACCCAACACTGGATTATCCAGATTCATGAAACAAGTTCTTCTTGGCATATGAAAAGACTTAGACAACCACACAATAATAGTGGAAGACTTCAGCACCCCACTGCCACCATTAGACAAGATCATCAGGGCAAAAACTAACAAAGTAACTCTGGACTTAAACTGGATATCTGGCCAACTGGACCTGAAAGACATCTACAGAACACTCCACCAAACAACTACAGAATATACGCTCTTCTAATATGCACAGTGGAACATATTCTAAGATCAACCACATGCTTGATCATAAAGTAAGTTTCAGTAAATTCAAAAAATATAAATCTCAAGATTAAAAAGGATGTCCCAAATGAATAGATAACTTATCTCTAGAAATATTATTGTGACATTTCATAACATCACAAAGATACTAACCATGTCCACAGAGAAAAACAGTCACTCAAAAAGAAACAATAATCAAACTGATGTCACACTCCTAGCAGTCATATGAATCTTAGAAAAAAATGCAGCGATAACTTCAAATTTCTTTAGGTAAATGATTTTCACCAAGAAATTATTATTCTACCTGAATATCAAGCAAGTGCCATGGTAGAATAAAAAGAGTTTCGGATATGTAAGAACTTCATTCGACCCAGCAATCCCATTATTGGGCATATACCCAAAGGAGTATGTGTTGTTCTATCATAAAGGCACATGCATACATATGTTCACTGCAGCACTATTTACAATAGCAAAGACATAGCATAAACTTAAATGCCCATCAATAGCAGACTGAACAAAGAAAATGTGCTATATGTAGAAAACAGACTACTACACAGACATAAAAAATAATAAGGCCATGCCCTTTGTGCCAACATGGATGAAGCTCGAGGCTGTTATCCTACAGGACTTAAGGCAAATCAAGGGGGATCTTGGCAAGTTTTCAGATGACTCTGACAGATACATAGAGGCTTTCCAGAATTTAGCCAAAGTATTTGAACTCCCCTTGAAAGACATTGTTGCTTTTGAATCACACCCTGACTAACACTGAGAAGCAGGTCAGTGTACAAGCAGTGGAGAGATTTAGAGATGAGCTTTGTATCACATGTGGCATCAGGGATGGGGTCAAACATTATCCAACTGGAAGAGAAGTAATACCATTGGATGACCTTAAATGGGATCCCAATGACAAGATGGGAGAATGGAAGAGGAGAGATTTTCAGGTGCGCATAATGGAGGGCTTACATAGGACTGGAACTAAGCCTCTCAACTATACCAAGCTATCCATGATAGACCAGGGATTTGATGAGAATCCCACTGCCTTCCTGGAGAAGCTAAGAGGGGCCTTTGTAAAGATCACTTCTCTATCTTCTGATTCAGTGGAGAGACAACTAATCCTAAAGGTAAATTTATCACTCAGCCAGCCCCTGATTGTCAGGAGGAAGCTTCAGAAACAGGTCCTGGGACCAGATAGTACTTTAGAGAACCTTCTCAAAGTGGCCACCTGGGTCTTTTACAAAAGGTCACTGGAGTTGATTTTTTAATTCATCATACATGAGGAAAGGCCTAGGAAGCTGATGGAGTTACTTACCTCTGTCAACCCAGAAGAGTACCCAAAGTACAAGTGTGAAAAGGTCAGGTACCTCAGGCAAAAAATTGTAAAAGGTAAGTGTTAATAATTGATCTTCCGTGGATATCCTCATTATAGTCTTGCCTATGCTTGCTGTTCTTACCTTCATTCTGTTCTATACCATGGGGCACCTGTACCAAAGACCCCTTAATCCTGAACACCCACAGGAATATCTATGCCCCAAACAGTTATCTCTCTCCTAAAGTTTAACTGCTCCCATACGAGCTTCATTTTCTTTCAACAGGATGAAACAGTTCAGTGCATAATATTGTTGTCTGAATGATTAGTATATTTCACTTCTTATTTCTATAATCTTTGGCACTAGATTCTTTCCTTTTAACCTTTTTTGTGTTATAGATGCATTTGATCCATGCATACTTAACCTTGTAAAACTTGTTTCTTCTCATCAAGAGGCCATCAAACTCTACTCTGGCAAGCAGAGCCTGGGACAATGGCTCCCTTTGGCCAGGAACCCTCAGGTAGACCTTTAGGAGGAATCTGATTGCCATTCTCCTCAAAACAATGCCCCCTGTCAGCAGGAACTAGCTAACTCAGTCATTGCCCATATTTTAAGGGCAGTTAGATGTGCCTCTTTAGAGGAGGAAAATGAGGGGAACAAGAGGCAGAGAAATTCTAGGCAGAAAAGGATGGGTTCCTGGCAAAAACCCCACCCTCAAGCTAAAAAGCCTGAAACTGTGGCCCAAAGTCATAACTTATATCCCTGCTTTCCCACTCAAAGGTTGCTTTTTTCTAAACCACCCATGGCCCCACCCCACCCCATCTTGTGCCTATAAAAACTCCAGACTCAGCCAGTAGACAGCACTATGGCAGGACATCAGAGAGAAGCAGCTTGACTTCAGAGGGACAACTTTATGGTGTGACTTTGGAGAAGAATCCAGCCAGAGACAGCCAGAATTCAGGGGAAGATTACCTACCCTCCCTATCCCCTTTTCAGCTCCCCTTGCTGCTGAGAGCCCGTTTCATCAGCAATAAAATCCCCTGCATTTACAATTCTTCAATTTATTTGTGTGACCTCATTTTTCCTGGGCACCAGACAAGAGCTCAGGAGCCACAAGTGCAGATATAAAAGGCTGTTGCATTGACCCTTTGCCCTCTGCCTCACACAAAAAGGCAAAGGGCTCACTGACCTGTTAACACTTAAGCCACTCACGATGGTAGAGCTAAAAGAACACTGTAGCATGCCCTCTGGGGCTTCAGGAGTCACAGGCATTGGTACCTGGATGTTGCTGCAGGCCTCCACAAAGTTTTCTCCTGCTGGCACCTAAAAGCAGCCAGCCAGATCCTATATTAGCTCACCTACTTGCCCCCTCCTATAAGGGGTTGAGTGTGGCAAGCTGAGTAAAGAGAATTTGTTCTTACCAGCGCCCAAAAACACTTACTCTGGTTCTGGTGCTCGTGCACTCCAGTTTCTACCTTGTTTACTCGGGAACTCCCTCTAGTGAGGAGATGAGAGTAGCAGACTGAGTAAACAAGGAACCCTTGTTGCAAATCCTGCAAAGGAGTCAGGGAAATATTCTGCTTCACTAATATCCACATCTTATACAAATTATTAAACACCCCCCCAAAAAATTATAAATCCGTGTCAGTTACTTTAGCAATCTTTTTCCCCAGAAAAAAAAAAGCAGAGCATATCCTGAAACATGGGAAGATGAGCCAAGATAAACAGAGAAAATGTCCTTAGTGAGTGCCATTAGTATTTGAAGGAAAACATTAATGTCAATTACGTTAACATGTTAATATCATCCAACCATACCCAAATTTACCTTCTATGATTATGGTACACCCAGAAAATTCATTGTGTATTTTTAAAATGTTAATGCCACTAGTTTTTTGATCTAGGTTTACCCATCTTGTAAATCAAAATCCAGTAAGTTCCCAAGCTGTAGATTTTATCCAATTAAAACTGCATACAACTCAATTAGTCATAATTGTATTCTGAGAAGAAATGTGTATCCTTTCTGAGCTTTGTCTTATCCAAATCAGTGTTATGTCTTGTTGATCTGTACCAGACAATAAGAAAATTGAAAGGTTTCCACAAATAGGTTCCTGATATTGTTCCTAACATTGTAATATGATGTAACAGGTTTTACATCATATTTTGAATGCCAACAGAGAAGTTAAAACTTTGTTATACTTTTATTGACAGATAATGACTTTCTCTTTTTACTTTTGTCCTATATTGTCTCATTAACAATACTGAAACTCCTTTGCCTTTTTACATTATTGAATCTGTAAGCTCGTTGCTATATTTGTATTATATAGCTTGAAAGTGGCAAGTAGTGGCATTGGTTTTAATATAATCTCAATTTTCTTTTATAATAAAGTAGCTTCTACCACTTAAGTATATTCTCAAACCAGCTATATTTGTCATATTGTCCACTCCTTTGATTTTTCATTTATCATCTATTTGGCTTTATTGATAAAAATTTTTATCAATTACCAACTTCATGATTTTTAAATGTATATTTGAGCTTCCTTTAACTTTATGTGAATACACAGAATATATATCATAATTTGTTTCTTGCTTTGTAGAAATGTATTTCAAAAAGGTATAATTTTTTCCCAACTCTTCAAATGACTGTTCCTTATATTAGCTGAAAAACTTCATATACTCCCCATTCATCTGTCATTAAGTCTTGCTGTTATTTAACTAGACTAAAAATTTTTATTTTATAGAAATTTAAGTAGTTGTAGTTCTTCTTGACTATATATAGTATACTCCTCAACAAGTTCTTTATTCACGTCTCCTCCCATTCTCTGAAACCTCTCCAAGGTTTCTATGGAGAGATTACATCACTGAGTATGATTCCCAACCACTCATTTCCCCTCACACATTGCCTATTTTGTACCAGGAATTATATTGTCTAACTAAATACAGAAATAGCATTTTCAATGTGATGTAAAGGATGTATGTGGTATAAAAACATGGAATATAAAGAGAAAACTTGACCTGAAGAAGCTAAGAAGGCAATTTCTAAATCTCTACCAAGAAGCTCCTTGGTATTGGAGTTTAGTTTTTAATCCAGGTATAAATAACATTTTGTTAGATAAAAATGATGATTAATCTAATCAACTAATTGTGATTTGGGGCCACTAATATATCCATATAAAAGTAGAAAATTTTCCTGCACTAAATTTATTAGCTGTTATTTAAGGTTCCAGATTTAATGGGATATCTTTTTTATTAGCCATTCTTATTTTAATTAGCAGTTAGAAGATGATATAGAGGAGATTGCTAATCTAACTCTATCATAGTTCAGATGGGCAGAGGCTCTTATTTGTTCAAGCAAAGTCTAATATCATGATTCTTATTCACACTGGACATAGGGTGAGAAATTAGCTCTGTGAAATCTACTGTCACATATACAGAGACTTTGAGCAAAGAGGAACTCATTCGCCTATAAGTAAAACTGGAAAGACAACAAAGCAAAACAATCAGAAAAAAAATATGTAAATTAATTCAAGAAATTGCAAGTTTCTTAAAACTGTCAATTTTTAAAACTGTCAACTGGAGGCTTATTTCTTAAAACTGTCACTGAGGGATGGAGGCCTCAATATTCCTTAATGGCCCTTGAGGATGCTTTAGATCTGAAATGCTTCAATATTTAAGAGTCCCAGCTATTAGAAAGGTAAAAAATTCTGATGATTTATTGACTTCAATCAATCAACAAGTGTCAACTGTTAGCCAAAAAGGTAGATGCACTGTAAGCTTCTGGGATTTTAGTGTTTCTGAAATTACCAACATTCAAATAAGATAAGCCAATATCAAAACCTTACTTAATGTAGCCATCAAAGCAACTAATGATAAGTAGGATACCTTCATTGATTCCAAATCTCCCAGTTTAGGTACATTTGAAGATGAAAGCTATATGGAAGTGTTTTGTAGACAAAATCAAAGACCATTAATATTTAGACATTTAGAGGTAGTGCATAGACATTAGGCCTTTTGGTTAAAGCCAATTCTCTCATCTACTTAATAGAAAATTCTTTGATCAGCAATTTATATATATTTTTTGAGACGGAGTCTCACTCTGTTGCCCAGACTGGAGTGCAGTGATATGATCTCAGCAAACTGCAAGCTCCGCCTCCTGGATTTAAGTGATTCTCGTGCCTCAGCCTCCCTAGTAGCTGGAACTACAGGCGTGCACCACCACATCCAACTAATTTTTATATTTTTAGAAGAGACAGGGTTTTACCACGTTGGCCAGCTGGTGTCAAACTCCTGCCTTCATGTGATGCACCCACCTCAGCCTCCCAAAGTTCTGGGATTACATGCATGAGCCACTGTGCCAGGTCTAGCCATTCCTTTTGAAAGAAAGATTTACGAAGCAGAGATTTTCATATTACCTATTTAGTGGATAGTAACAGAAAAGCAAGATGAGCTGACCTTCCCTTGTCCAGCTTGGTGACACTAAGCCATAGATATTCATTCACTCAACCCATGGAATTTAGTATCATTTCTGGCAATTTTTCAGAAGTAAATGATACTCTAATTGTTCAAAAAATTCCATTGATTCTCACATATATGACATGTTGGGATGCAGTAAGGGATGAAAGCACAGTTAATGAGATTAAATACATCAACTATGGGTACTAACCGGGTAAATGATGCTCTCAGATCCCGAAACCCTGGCTTAAATGGTGGTTCTAGCTCTTCTACATTGTTCTTTTACCTTTCTTGTAATGGGTTTCTGATGAAGACTATTTAAACATGTATTTTTCCCTAGAAAATAATTCACTTGAATAAAAATATATTGGTAAGAACAATAGAATCATTTTTTCTCATGAAATGTTGACAAACCTAAATATAATTTTATTTCAGATAAACAACTAGCACTTGCTTTATACACAAAGGCACTGTGCTAACATCTGGGGTAGAAAGACAGTAAGTTATCATTCATTCCTGGCTCCTTCACACTGGGTCAGCTGTTCTCCTCCTCCTCTATTCCCATGTTATGCTACACATATCTCCACCACTGAACCACTGAACTCACTGTGTTGTGCTGTGATTGTCTTTATGCCCTTCTCCCTCCTCCTGTTGTCAAGACCCCAGACTTCCCTTTTAGCAGGGACAGTGTATCATTCTCCTCTTCATGTCCTCAACACAGCGCATTGTCTAGTGTTGTACCTCACACACAGCCTGTACTCTTATTCAATAATTATTTGTTGGATGAGGAAATGGACTCACAATCTCATGCTGGATATAGACAAATATGCAACTCTAGTAAACATATTAGAAAATCAGGTGGTAATTAGTGCTATAAAAAAGCAAAGCTAACTATAAATTGCTCTTCAGTGTTTCTTTAGGTCTAGAGTGCAGCTCTCTGCAAACAGCTCTCAGAAAGACATTCCTTTATTTTTCAGGCCTGTCACTAGAGTAGTTGGAAATATTAAGCACTCCAACTTCCTAATGAATTTTTTTTTAAAATAGTAAAGACATAAAACAATGGAATAAGGGAGATATAAGAGGGGGACATTAAACCGTGGAAAAGCAATAGGTTAACATATTTGGGAATATGACTCTGTTGCCACCTATCATGGCACAAACATCCTTGGTGTATCCAACTACACTTATTAAGTATGAATATCACAAAAGATGATATAACTATATACTGAGAAGAAAAGTTGCTATTTCTGTAGGCAAGACTTTACCTTTTATGATCCTAACTTTTTTTTTTCAGTAATGCCATGACTACCAGAATGAAGTCAAAAGGTCTGTCTACTATTTCACATATGCCATCACTCTTTAAATCACAGAGAAGCAACATCTACTGAAATTTCCCCAGAAAGAAACAACGAGCTAGCATAGTCTGTGAGTCAGTTCTTTCCCTTCGGTATCTGTCATAAAGTTTGTAATTAAATATATACATTGAGATAATGTATGTTAACTCACTATGGGAAGTCCAAATGTTGTATAAATGACATTTTTATCATAATGTACATGCATACTTGTCTCTGATTATAGATTTTGTCACTATCATGGACTTTGAATGTAGGGCCATAAGGAAAAAACAGAAACAATGTTTACTCTAAAAGCGTTACTGTGTTTGGCTGGAATTCCATATTATTATTATTATTATTGTTGTTATCGTTATATTTCTTAGGGGTACAACCTATTCTGTTATCCCAGAAAGGTCCATCAGGAAAATTCCATTCTTCGTCTTTGAATGTGAAGCCAAGTATTCAACTGTAGCTCCCTTTCTTGGATTTTAGAAAGCAAAATTGTGACTTCATTGTCATGAAAGTTCTTCCTCTCGTTCCCTCAAGAAAGGTACTCTGAATGGTTGATTCTGCTGTATCTATTTGCCTCTATGTTTACAACTTCTTCACCACTCTTGATATAAAAATGACTCTGGCATGTCAGCAGCAATAAGATTATTAAATTCTAGTAGAGTCCTGTAGACAGGACTGAGGAGCCAGGCAAAAATGGCTACTGGCCCAAAAAGGGACACATTAAGCACCAGTAAAAATAGTAAGTACAATGGACTGAAATCTATTCAATATGTTGGCATACTGATTCCAAATACAGTATACATACTCCAGTGGTCACCTTTGGGAGATGCTAGTGAATTCTCTCATTATTTTTAAAAGATATATAAGAGGAAGGTGCGCACTCATTCTTACTTTCCTATATCTTTACTTCATGGTAACTCAATAATCAAAGAATATGTATCTCTTTAGGGAAGCATTCTAGCTAATAAATAGAAAATGAATGACAAAATATGACCATCATACATACAATGCCTAGATTAATAAATCTATGCAATGATCATCAATGGCTGCAAATACCACAGAAAGAGAATGAACCAAACATTGTATTACATGCATACTTTGATACATGACCCCCTTTTGTTTATGTCCAGTTTCTGAACCTTCTAGGTTCCAAAAATTTCAGTGTTCCAGGAGTAGTTTGAGTGCTCCAGTATTCATCTAACAAGTTATGTGAATCTTTTGTTGTGCCTAAGAACACTGTCTTATTCCTTTAAGGTGGCATGGAAGAGTTAATGGTTAATTTCAGACATCTGAAAAAGCACTTAGTGCATTCACAGCTCTGACTTGGTACAGGCTTGTCCTTCTAATGGAAGAACACAGCAGAGTATCATCTATGAAGTAATCTTGCAAAAGTAAATTAATAGAACTCAAATTTCATCAAGTGTCTAGATCTAACTAATGCATTATAGAAAAGTTAAAGGACAAAAATATGCAAAACATAGCTGATGCCATGTGCATGCAATCAGAAAAATCCAGACTGTGGGAAACTCTACAAGCCAAAAAAGAAATATATATGATTTCTTCAAAAACAATATATTAAAACCAGAAAAGAAAAAAAACCCACAAAATTATAGAGATGAAAAGAGCCTTGAGAAACAGGAGGTATACAAATGATTTGCAATAGATACACTTTATATGTACCCTGATTGGAAAACAGAAGATTAGGAAAAAGAAAAAGAGACAAATACATCAATATAAAAGACAATCCTGGAAATGTAAACACTACCTGGATATCTGATAATACTAAGGAATTATTGTTATTGCTTTTTACTTGTGAAAGTGGTATTGTGGTTTCAGGCAAAGATATTATTTATATATATAACAAAATAGAGGAAAAAAATTCTGAGATTGCTTTAAATATAATTCAAGCAAAGTGAGTAGGGATATAGGCTAAACAAGATTGTCCGTGCATTGATAATTGTTGAATTCACATATATTATAAAAGATAGCTATATTGGATTTATTATACCCTTCTTTATTTTTGTATACATTTAAAATGTCTAAAGTAAAATATGTTTTTAAAACTTCTTGTACAACTCTCTAATCAAATGTATGATAAATAGATTTGATGATCCTAAGTGACTCACAAATCATGACACTCAGTAAAATATCCTATTTCTGGCACATTGATGAAAACCAGAAGAAATCAACATCCTCTTCCTAAATGGCCACAAGAATCCAGATGGTCAGGATAGCTGCTGCTGAGTATCCCCTTCATGATCTGGGAGCATTCAATATTCATTTGATTCAAAAATATTTTTAATATAAAATATATTAAAAATTAATGTAAATCAGTGTAATATCACTGTAATATCATTTACATTGGTGTAATTATAAGTCAAAATAATGGATTTGGGAAATAACACATGAATATGAGGTAACTTAGTAGACAGGAAGCTTAATGAAAGTCAAATAAATAATGTGGGCAACAAAAAAAAGTGAATATTTCACTGAATTCATAGCCATGTACCAGGACAAAGTAGGGGTCGGTCCCAAATTCTGTCACTTGAAACACAATACTATATCATGCCCATTAAAAGTAGCTGGTTATATCAGAAAGGTTATGGAGTTAAACGGGTTGGTTAGAAAGTCTAAAGATCTGCCACATCAGGAATGTTTGCAGTAAAACATGTTTATCTTAGTGAATAAAAGGTGTGGTGGCTCCAGCGAGCTGACAGCAAGTGAGATCAGAGTGGGGGCATGGTAGCTTAAGAGGCCTATGCAGAGAAGAGGAGGGCAGCCATATAAAATGAGTAGCTCTTCTCTACCGGCACAATAGGGAAGGATTACAGGGAGATCAAAGCCAGAGATGTAAAAACTTTCATCTGCAGGTAAGGTATCCTAAAATGGCAGAGGTCCTGCCTTGTTGATGGTGTGCATATACACACCAGGCAAGCTTTACTCCCTAAAAGGGATGCTTTTCAGTTCAAGAAACCCTGAGAGTCTGAAATCAGAACTATACTTTATCATAACCACTCTGCTTGTTTGCCTTTTTTGTTCTTTTTCTAAATGGTGGTAGTTTAAGGGATTATTACCAACCTATTTGTGTCCAAATCACAGCTTCTATTCTTCAAAATTAGCTACCTTTTCCTCCTCCTGCCTAGCATGTTCACTGTTGTCATGATATGTGGCTTGATGTATAGCATTTGATCACAGATAGGCGGTTGTTACCTACTTTGAGCTCAGCAAGAAGCAGATGGGTGATGAGAAGGGAAAAAGCTTCTATATATACCCACACCTAAGTATAAATGATGGGGAAAGGAAGAATCAAGATAAAGAACATGGCAAGTAAATTGTAGTCATTATATTAAAAGTTTCTGAGTGGAAATAAAAGGCTTTCATAGCAGTATGTCTAAGCGGAAACTCTGCTCTGTAGATTTAGATTTCTAATTTAAAGAAGAATATCAGAAACTCTGAGCCAGTGGGAGTGCTTTACCTATATCTGGTTCATTATCCTCCATTATTCCTTTGTCACTCCTTGACCTAAAGCTGAGACTACTGCCAGTACTTGAAAACCAAAGAAATACAAAAAATAATATTAGCGTTATTCTGAGATGATTGAGTTCTTGCCCTAGCAAGTCCTTTAAACTTTGTTTTGAAATGTGTTGCATTACAAATAAGAATTCTTTTTCCCTTTTGTCCCCAACATGCTAAATTAGCAATTTGTTAAAATGAGAAATATAGAGAACTTCCCTCCCAATCAGGACAAATTCTGCTTTTATATTACCTGAGATATTTTTGCCAGATTTTTCAAATGCATGACATGATTAAATCTAATAAAACATAATGTACACTGAAAAGAAAATAGTGGCATTCTATATACTTATTCTAGTGTAAGCTTATTCATTTAGTCATGTCATGCCACTACCAAAGCTAAAATAACCCAAAATGACTGATACAAACAAGGCTTTGGTTTTATAACTGTGTTAAAATTTCACAGCAGAAATTAGTTTTATATATGACATCAGAATCCAAGCTCTAGTTCTATGCTTTACAAACTATGTGACATTTGTGAAGTCTAAGTTTCCTTATTAATGAAACAAAACATAAATAATGAGATAATCTTGTTGGTTTCTTCCAGTTTCAATAGTCTTTAAGTGTGAATTCAGAATTGGAGCTAAATTGCATATCTATCTATATATATAGATATCGCTCCTAGGTTTTTAAAAAAGCAATT
This sequence comes from Sapajus apella, assembly GCF_009761245.1. Classification (NCBI taxonomy): domain Eukaryota; kingdom Metazoa; phylum Chordata; class Mammalia; order Primates; family Cebidae; genus Sapajus; species Sapajus apella. Next base: position 5,288,088 of record NW_022436947.1, read on the forward strand.
CATAGAAAGACAATATATGGAAAGATATAAGAAAATGTACCCAAAAGATAACATGCTGTTTTGGAGGAATAGGGTCAGAAATAGTTCTGGGATAATTTATTTCTCTACCACTTATGTTGTTTTATTTTTCAAAATTTTATAAATCACTATGTGATAGATGTATTATTGGGAAAAAATAGAGCCTTTTTAGCATTTAAAATAGCAACATTTATTTCAGACCACTACTTTGTCTAAGGGTATAAGACATCTAATATTGTCAGCATGAAAAATAGGATTTGCTTTCATGTGCTTCTTGTTTAGGATAAGCTTCCAAAGGACGGTAGCATCAGTTGAGTATAGTCCATGATATTGGCAGTGTCGTTGAGCTAGTTTTAAATAGAAGATAAGAATCAGAGACTGGAATGAACAAATGTACAGTTTAGATACACAGTATTTTACATTGTAGTGCAATTATTTAAGTTGCAGTTTAAGATGTTTTTGCTAGACTAAAAATGCTAAACCAAGAAGGTTTGGCTGTAACAATCCGTCTATACCCCATACAGCACTGAATTTTATCATAGGGACTGGATGAGCATAGTTGTATTCATTTCAAATATTTAGTTGGAATCTCAGAATTTTTAATGTCCATATCTGAGGTCTGAGACCCGGCTCAAGTCTTATTAAATAATGCAAATTTACCTACAGATGAGGGAAGAACCTTGTCATACATCCTGTTTTCACATTGATTTAGTGGAGAGGAAACAATGGTCAATTCTCTGGCAGAGAAGGAGGCCATAAGAAAAGTAGAGAATGTGATGCGTAGATTGAATTCTGGCAGATGAGTGGGTGCTGCCTCCTACGTTAGAAGGTATGGAGGAGAGGCAAGGGAGAGATGGAGAGGCCATTCTAAAGAAAGGAAGGTAAAACAATTCTGGTCAGATTATGAAGAGTTTGCATCACTTGTATAAAGTGTGAACCTCAACATTCAGGCAATGAGCCAGAGAAGGAATATTTCACAGCAATGACAGACTAAGATTCACATTTTATACAGATAAGTGTGAAAATCAGTGTAGAAAGAGGATTCGAGGATGGAGAAAGGAAAAATAAAACAGAAAATAAATTTCTTTTAAAAACTAACAATTTTTTTTAACAAACCTAAGTTTGAATTTAGTACACTTTCCATGGTATGCATTTATAAGTGAAAGATCATATTAATTGGAGAATGCATAATAAATATTTTTGTATATTTTGTTTGATTTCTAGCATGTATGTGAATAATGTCATCAGTCTCTGCTGGAGTTGGCTTTTATGGAGCATGACTTTCCAAAATTATATAACATTAACAAAACACATTGAGGAAAGATCTCTTACTCTTCGGTTCCCTTAAAACCCGGGAACATGCAATCCCTATCAAAATTTCAATGATGTTTTTCCAAAAATAGAAAAACTCATCCTAAAGTTTATAAAAAATATCAAGGGATTCTAGATAGCCAAAATAATCTTGAAAAAGAAGACAGAGACTGGAGGACTCATACTTTTTGGTTTAAACATTTTAAAAAGCTATAGTAATCAAAATAATGTGGCACTTGCCTAAAGACATATAGACCAATATACTAGAATATAAAGCCAAGAAGTAAATCCACATATACAGAGTCAAATGATTTTTGACAAGGTTGCCAAAACCATTGAATGGGGAAAAGGCAGTATTTTCAACAAATGGGAAAACTGGATTTACACATGCAAAAGAGTGATGCAAAAATTAACCCAAAATGGACATTGATATCTAAATCCTAAAACTACAAAATTCTGAGAAGAAAACAAGGCAAGTCTTCATGGTGCTAGATTTGGCAGTGATGTTGAATATGACACTAATGGCAGAGACAGCAAAAGAAAAATAAAAAAATTAGACAATGCACAATTTTTTTTTAATTTGGGGGTTTTCTGCCATTTACAAACTCTTATTTGCCATGTTTCTTAAACTTTTATTTTAGTCTTGAGGGTACATGTGAAGGTTTGTTACATAGGTAAACACATGTCATGGGGGCTTGTGGTACAGATTATTTCATCACTCATGGATTAAGCCCAGTACACGATAGTTATCTTTTCTGGTCCTCTTCCTCCTCCCCCTTAAGTAGACCCCAGTGTTTTTTCTTTTCTTCTTTGTGTTCATGAGTTCTTATCATTTAGTTCCCACCTATAAGTGAAAACATATAGTATTTGGTTTCCTGTTTTTGTATTACTTTGCTGAGGAACATAGCCTCCAGCTCCATCCATGTTTCCATAAAAGGCATGATCTCATTACTTTGTAATGGCTGTATAGTATTCCATGGTGTACATGTACTGCATTTTCTTTATCCAATCTGTCATTTGATGGGCATTTCGGTTTATACCATGTCTTTGCCATTGTGAATAATGCTGCAATGAATATTTGTGTGCATGTGTCTTTATGGCAGAATGGTTTACATTTCTTTTGGTATCTGCCAAGTAATGGGATTCCTGGGTTGAATGTTAGTTCTCTTTTAGCTCTTCGAGGTATCGCCATACTGCTTTCCACAGTGGATTTATACTCCCACCACAGTGTATAAATGTTCGCTTTTCTCTGCAACTTTGCAAACATCTGTTTATTGAATTTTTAATAATAGCCATTCTGACTGCTGTGAAACAGTATCTCATTATGGTTTTGATTTGCATTTCTCTAATGATCAGTGATGTTGAACTGTTTTTCATATGTTTGTAGGCCACATGTATGTCTTCTTTTGAGAAGCATCTGTTCATGTCCTTTGCCCACTTTTTAATGATGTTGTTTTTCTCTTATAAGTTTATTTAAGTCCCTTATAGATACTAGATATTAAATCTTTGTCAGATGCATAGTTTGAAAATATTTTCTCCCATCCTGCAGGTCGTCTGTTTACCATTGATAGTTTTCTTTTGATCTTTAGAAGCTCTTAAGTTTAGCTAGATTTCACTTGCCAATTTTTGCTTTTGTTGTAATTACTTTTCGTTTCTTTGTCATGAAACCTTTGCCCATGTCTGTGTCCAGGATAATAACACCCAGGTTGTCTTCCAAGGTGTTTATAGTTTGGGGTTTTATATTTAGGTCTTTAATCCATCTTAATTTTTCTGTATGGTATAAGGAAGGGATCTAGCTTCAACCCTCTGCATATAGCTAGCCAGTTATCTCAGCACCAGTTACTGAATTATTGAATACAGAATCTTTTCCCCATTTCTTTTTCTTGTTCTTGTCAGCTTTGTCAAAAAATCAGATGATCATAGCTGTAGATGTGTGGCCTTATTTCTGGGCTCTCTGTTCTGTTTCATTGGTCTATGTGCCTGTTGTTGTTGTTGTTGTTGTTTTGTTTTGTTTTTAACCAGTACCATGCTGTTTTGGCTACTGTGGCCTTGTAATATAGGTTGAGGTCAGGTAATGTGATCCCTCTAGCATTGTGCCTTTTGCTTAGGACTGCCTTGGCTATTCGGGCTCCTTTTGATTTCTATATGAGTTTTCAAAAGTTTTTTCTAGTTCTGTGAAAAATGTTGTTGGTAGTTTGATAAGAATACCATTGAATCTGTACATTGCTTGGGAAGTATAGCCATTTTAATAATATTGATTTTTCCCGTCTAGGAGCATGGAATGTCTCTTCATTGGTTTGTATCCTCTCTGATTTCCTTTAGCAGTATTTGTAGTTCTCTCTGAAGAGGTCCTTCACTTCCCTTGTTAACTGTATTTCTAGGTATTTGATTATTTTTATAGAAATTGTGAATGGGAGTTCATTCATGATTTAGCTCTCTGCTTGCCTATTGGTGTGTAGGAATGCTGGCAATTTCATTGATTTCATATCCTGAGACTTTGCTGAAGTTGCTTATCAGCTTAAGAAGCTTTTGGGCTGATACAATGGGGTTTTCTAGATACATGATCATATTGTCTGAAAACAAAGATAAATTGCTTTCTTCTCTTCCTATTTGAATACTTTTATTTCTTTCTCTTGCCTGATTGCCCTGACCAGAACTTCCAATACTATGTTGAATAGGAGTGGTGAGAGAGGGCATCCTCGTCTTGTGTAGGCTTTCACTGGGAATGTTTTTAGCCTTTGACCATTCAGTGTGATATTGGCAGTAGATTTGTCATATATGGCTAGTATTATTTTGTGGTGTGTTCCTTTAATACCTAATTTATTGAGAGTTTTTAATGTGAAGGGATGTTGAATTGTATCAAAAGCCTTTTTGCATCTATTATGATAATCATGTGGTTTTCGTGTTTAGTTCTGTTTATGAGACAAGTTACATTTACTGATTTGTGTATGTTGAACCAATCTTGCATCCCAGGGATGAAGCTTATTTGACCATGCTGGATTAGCTTTTAGATGTGCTGCTGGATTTGGTTTGCAAGTACAGTATTTTGTTGAGGATTTTTGTATCAACGTTCATCAGGGATGACCCGAAGTTTTCTTTTTTTGTTGTGTCTCTGCCAGGTTTTGGTATCAAGATACTGGCCTCATAGAAAAATTTAAGGAGGAGTTCCTCCTTGTCAGATTTTGGAAATAGTTTCTGTAGGAATGGTACCAGCTCAAAACCATGCAATTATATGGAAATTAAACCATCTCTTTAAATAATTATTGGGCAAATAATAAAATTAAGGCAGAAATCAATAAGTTATTTGAAAATAATGAGAACAAAGATACGACATACCAGAATCTCTAGGGCATAGCTAAGACAGTGTTAAGAGGGAAATTCATAACACTAAATGCCCACATCAAGAAGTTTAGAAAGATCTCCGATTAACAACCCAACTTCACAACCAAAAGAATTAGAGAAGCGAGAACAAATCAACCCCAGAGTTAGCAGAAGATGAGAAATAACAAAAATCAGAGCCAAACCGAAGGAAATTAAGACATGAAAAAACATTCAAAAGATCAACAAGTCCAGGAGTTGGTTTTACAAAAAAATTAATAAAACAGATAGGCCACTAACTAGACTAATAAATAAGAGCAACGATCCAAATAAACACAGAAATGACAGAATTAAAACTTCTATCAGAAACTATTATGAACACCTTTGCCCACACAAACTAGAAAAGTTAAAAGAGGTGGATAAATTCCGGGACACATACACCCTCCCAAGATTGAGCCAGGAAGAAATTGATTCTCTGAACAGATCAATAATGAGCTCTGAAAGTGAAGCAGTAATTGATATCCTACCAAGCAAAAAAAGCCAGGACCTAATGGATTCACAGCCAAATTCTACCAGATGTACAAAGTTATTTTTTTTCTATTTTGTAAATCAAAAGGCAACGTCTACAGAGTAAAAAGGCAATGAATAGAATGGGAGAAATATTTGCAAATCATATATCTGATAGTGGATTATTATCTAGAATATATAGAGAACTCCTAAAACTCAACAACAAAAAACAACCTAATTTAAAAATGGGCAAAGGATTTAAATAAATATTTCTCTAAAGAAGACATACAAATGTCCAATAAGCACGTGAAAAAATGCTCAACATCACTAATCATTAGGGAAAGGCAAAACTACAATGAGATGTCACTTCATACCAGTTAGGATGGCTACTATTAAATAAATAAAGTTACAAAAAATAACAAGTGTTTGCCAGGATATGAAGAAATTGGAGCCCTGTGTTCTCCTGGTGGGAATGTAAAATAATACAGCTATTGTGAAACACAGTATGGTAGTTTCTCAAAAAAATTTAAAATAGAATTAACATGTGATGCATAAATTGCACTTCTGAGTATATACCCAAAATAATCAAAAGCGGAATCTCAAAAATTCATTTGTATGCCCATGTTCACAGCAACATGATTCACAATAGCTAAAATATGGAAGCAACCCAAGTGTCCATTCATGAATGAATGGATAAGATGTGCATGTAATGAAATATTATTCAGTCTCAACAAGGAACAAAATGCTGACATATGCTACGACATGAATGAACCTTAAAAACTTTCTGCTAAGTGAAATCAGCCAGTCAAAAAATACAAATACTGCATGATTCCATATATACATATATATATACACACACATATACATATATACATATACACACACACACACATATATATATATAATTGCACTTCAGGTTCTGGGGTACATGTGCAGAACATGCAGGATTGTTGCATAGGTACATACAGCAATGTGGTTTTCTGACTCCATCCCCCCATCATCTATATCTGCCATTTCTCCCCGTGTTATCCCTCCCCAACCTCTCTACCCACCCCACTGTCCCTCCCCTATTCCCGCCCAACAGACCCCAGTGTGTGAGGCTCCCCTCCGTGTGTCCATGTGTTCTTGTTGTTCAGAACAAGCCTATGAGTGAGAACATGTGGTGTTTGATTTTCTGTTTTTGTGTCAGTTTGCTGAGAATGATGGTTTCTAGATTCATTCATGTCCCTACAGAGGATGCAAACTCATCATTTTTTATGGCTGCATAGTATTCCATGGTGTATATGTGCCACATTTTCCTTGTCTAGTCTATCATCAATGGGCATTTGGATTGATTCCAGATCTTTGCTATTGTAAACAGTGCCACAATGAACATACATGTGCATGTTTCTTTATAATGATTTATAATCCTCTGGATATATACCCAAGTAATGGGATTCCTGGGTCAAATGGAATTTCTATTTCTAGGTCCTTGAGGAATTGCCACACTGTCTTCCATAATGGTTGAACTAATTTATACTCCCACCAACAGTGTAAAAGTGTTCCTATTTCTCCACATCCTCTCCAGCATCTGTTGTTTCCAGATTTTTTTAATGACCGCCATTCTAACCGGCACGAGATGGTATCTCAATGTGGTTTTGATTTACATTTCTCTAATGACCAGTGATGATGAGCATTTTTTCATATGTTTGTTGGCCTCACAAATGTCTTCCTTTGAAAAGTGTCTGTTCATATCCTTTGCCTACTTTTGAATGGATTGGTTTGTTTCCTATAAATCTGTTTTATTTCTTTGTAGATTCTGGATATTAGCTCTTTGTCAGATGGGTAGATTGCAAAAATTTTTTCCCCATTCTGTTGGTTGCTGGTTCACTCTAATGATTGTTTCTTTTGCTGTACAGAAGCTCTAGAGTTTAATTAGATCCCATTTGTCTATTTTGGCTTTTATTGCCAATGCTTTTGGTGTTTTAGTCATGAAGTCCTTGCCTATGCCTATGTCCTGAATGGTTTTGCCTAGGTTTTCTTCTAGGGTTTTTATGGTGTTAAGTCTTTAATCCATCTGGAGTTAATTTTAGCGTAAGATGTCAGGGAGGGGTCCAGTTTCTGCTTTCTGCATGTGGCCAGCCAGTTTTCCCAACACCATTTATTAAATAGGGAATCCTTTCCCCATTGCTTGTTTTTGTCAGATTTATCAAAGATCAGATGGTTGTATATGTGTGGTGTTGCCACATATATACAAGGCCTCTGTCCTGTTCCATTGGTCTATGTCTCTGTTTTGGTACTAGTACCATACTGTTTTGATTACTGTAGCCTTGCAGTATAGTTTGAAGTCAGGTATCCTGATTCCTCCAGCTTTGTTCTTTTTGCTTAGAATTTTCTTGGCTATGTGGGCTCTGTTTTGGTTTCATAAGAAGTTTCAGGTGGTTTTTCCAGTTCTTTGAAGAGGGTCATAGGTAGCTTGATGGGGATAGTGTTGAATCTATAAATTACTTTGGGCAGTATGGCCATTTTCATGACATTGATTCTTCCTAACCATGAGCATGGAATGTTTCTCCATCTGTTTGTGTCCTCTTTTATTTCATTGAGCAGTGGCTTGTAGTTCTCCTGGAAGAGGTCCTTCACGTCCTTTGTTAGCTATATTCCTAGGTATTTTATTCTCTTTGTAGCAATTGTGAATGGCAGTTTGTTCTTGACTCTCTTTAAGTCTGTTATTGGTGTATAGGAATGCTTGTGATTTTTGCACATTGATTTTGTATCCTGAGACTTTGCTGAAGTTGCTTATCAGTTTCAGGAGATTTTGGGCTGAGACGATGGGGTCTTCCAAATATACAATCATGTCAACTGCAAATAGAGATAATTTGACTTCCTCCTTTTCTAACTGAATATCCTTTATTTCTTTTTCTTGCCTGAATGCTCTGGCTAGAACTTCCAATACTATACTGAATAGGAGTGGTGAGAGAGGGCATCCTTGTCTAGTGCCAGATTTCAAAGGGAATGCTTCCAGTTTTTGTCCATTCAGTACGATACTGGCTGTGGGTTTGTCATAAATAGCTTTTACTATTTTGAGATACGTTCCATCAATACCTAGTTTATTGAGAATTTTCAGCATAAAGGGATGTTGAATTTTGTCCAAGGCCTTCTCTACCTCTGTTGAGATAATCATGTGGTTTTTGTCTTTGTTTCTGTTTACGTGGTGGATTATGTTTATAGATTTGCGTATGTTGAACCAGCCTTGCATCCCTGAGATGAAGCCTACTTGATGGTGATGGATAAGCTTTTTGATGTGCTGTTGCAATTGGTTTGCCAGTCTTTAATTGAAGATTTTTGCATCTGTGTTCACCATGGATATTGGCCTGCAGTTTCCTTTTTTCATTGAGTCTCTGCCAGGTTTTGGTATCAGGATGATGTTGGTCTCATAAAATGATTTGGGGGATATTCCCTCTTTTTGGATTGTTTGGAATAGTTTCAGAAGGAGTGGTACCATCTCCTCTTTGTATGTCTGATAGAATTCAGCTTTGAACCCTTCTGGAACTGGGCTTTTTCTGGTTGGTAGGCTATTAATTGCTGCCCCAACTTCAGCCCTTGTTATTGGTTTATTCAGGGTTTCAACTTCTTCCTGGTTTAGGCTTGGAATGGTGCAAGTGTCCAGGAATTTATTCATTTCTTCCAGGTTTACTGGTTTATGTGTATAGGGTTGTTTGTAGTAATCTCTGATGGTAGTTTGTATTTCTGTGGAATCTGTGATGATATCCCCTTTATCGTTTTTTATTGCATCTATTTGATTCGTCTCTCTTTTTTTATTAATCCGGGTAGCGGACTATTTTATTGATCTTTTCAAAAAAACTGCTCCTGGATTTATTGATTTTTTGAAGGTTTTGTGTGTGTGTTTGTCTCTATCTCCTTCAGCTCTGCTCTGACCTTAGTTATTTCTTTTTGATCTGTCTCCTCTAGCTCTTTCCATCTTGATGATAGGGTATCGATTTTAGATCTTTCCTCACTTCTCATGTGGGCATTTATTGCTATAAAATTTCCTCTAGACACTGCTTTAAATGTGTCCCAGAGACTCTGGTAGGTTGTATCTTCTTTCTCCCTGGTTTCGAAGAACATCTTTATCTCTACCTTCGTTTCATTGTTTATCCAGTCAACATTCAAGAGCCAGTTGTTCAGTTTCCATGAAGTTGTGTGGTTCTGAGTTAGTTTCTTAATCCTGAGTTCTAATTTGATGGCACTGTGGTCTGAGAGACTATTTGTTATGATTTCCGTTCTTCTGCATTTGCTGAGCAGTTATTTACTTCCAATTATGTAGTCAATTTTAAAGAAGGTGTGATATGGTGCTGAGAAGAATGTATATTCTGTGGATTTGGGGTGGAGAGTTCTGTAGATGTCTATTACGTTTTGTTGGTCCAGATCTGAGTTCAAGTCCTGGATATCCTTGTTAATTTTCTGTCTCGTTGATCTGTCTAATATTGACAGCAGAGTGCTGAAGTCTCCCACTATTATTGTGTGGGAGTCTAAGTCTCTTTGTAGGTCGTTAAGAACTTGCTTTATGTATCTGGGTACTTCTGTTTTGGGTATGCATATATTTAGGATCATTAGCTCTTCTTGTTGCCTTGATCCTTTCACCATTATGTAATGTCCTTATCTCTTTTGATCTTTGTTGATTTAAAGTCCTTATCTCTTTTGATCTTTGTTGATTTAAAGTCCATTTTATCAGAGACTAGTATTGCAATGCCTGCCCCCCCACCTTTTTTTTTTTTTTTTAATTCTATGAGCTACTTAGAGTAGCCAAAATCAGAGAGATAGAAAGCGAAAGGCTAGATGCCAGGGGCTGAGGTGGATGGGGAGCTATTGTTTAGTGAGTACAAAATTTCAGTTTTACAAGATGAAAAAATTTATGGAAACATTTACTGAGGATTGTATGACACTGTAAATTTATTTAATAACACTGAAATATAAATTTTTAAAAGGTAAAGACAACAAATCTTATGTGTATTTTACCACAATAAAAAAAAAGTGAGGACAAAAGCCCAAAAATGACTCTAACTTACAGGAGAGTGGAATAACCTGTTGGAATGAAGATGATTCTGAGGTTCAGGCAAACTCTTTTACTTTGTGTGGTTGAGATAGACAGTCAACACGAAGTAAGAAGTCTGGAAGACAGGAAATATACAAGAGCGTGTGAAAGAATATAGATCATAAAAGTGGTAACTGTGGAATCTATCAGAGGCAAGAAGAAAAAGAATGAGGGAAAAGTACATAAAACTCGTAAAATACAAATTAAGTTCAATAATGGTAAAATAACAAGGGTACTAGAGAGAAAATAAGAGCAGAGACAATGAATGCTAAGGTTAACCTGGTAATGTTAATCTTAGACTGTCAGCAAAGACAGGGGACTGAGGGCTCAGATTTGTAACATGACACAAAATGGACACCTATGACTATTTGAATGTATCTTGAAATCCCCATGGAAATAGTGTAATAATAAAAGGTATAAGAATTGGTATAAACGATAGAGTTTGGGTCACATCAAGAAAAAGGTCCAGAATATGCAGGAGGAATTGGTAAATACTAACAGGAAATTCCTTAAGAGGTGGGATGGTGGAGATTACGAAAAGAGAGACAACTGGGATCACAAAAAAGCAGATAACATTTGCATAATTGATAGGAAGAAATAGCACCACATGATGCCTTATTTTCGGGATACCTGAGAGCTCCCTACATGAACTTGGACAAACTCATTTACCTGGTTGTTTGCTTCCAAACAAAAGAAAGAGCATTATTGTATCTTCTACGACAAGGTTCTTGAGTTACCACAATTAGAACATTCTTGGAAGGCATTGAGATGATAGATTTAAAAGGCCTACAGCAGTACAACTCATATCAGGAAAAATATCCCCCAGCTGCAGCCATTAAACCAACCCTGTCCCCAACCCTGAGCTGAAATCAATGTATGAAGCTGGTACACAAAGAAGTTCTTTGGCAGCAGCAGGAGCTGCATGAATCAATGTCATGAAACAAAACAACCGTCAGCTGCATCCAGGCCCCATTGTGGAAGGGAATCAATATTTGACAAGCATTTTGTAAAAGGACACAAATTAGAAAAACAAAACATTTAAAAATATTTCATGGGAGCCAGACAAATAGCAGGAAGTCAAATGCTGGACCATAAGAACAGGCATGCTTTATTAGTGAGAACCTAAACCATGCTGTGAGAGTGCACTGGTATTTATGATAGGCTTTGGATCATTTAAATCAACACTCTGCCTTACTGAGAAGCCAATCATACCCAATACGTGGGCCAGGCAAATTGCCATGGTTGCCAACACGTATTCAATAAACAGGTTTAATACATGATTGTAATCAATATGAAGCAAATACACATAAGAATTAATAATTCTACATGAACTGATGGACAGCAGGAATACATATGTAAATATGACTAACTCATTGAAGAATAAAAATAACCCTTTCTTGGTAGGTTAATGGATGCTTAATGTGTAAAGCATGGTATGATGCATTTTTTATTTTTTATTTTTTTTTTAGGTGGAGTCTCGCTCTGTAGCCCAGGCTGGAGTGCAGTGGTGCATTCTTGGCTCACTGAAACCTCGGCCTCGTGGGTTCAAGCGATTCTCCTGCCTCAGCCTCCCAACAAGCCAGGACTACAGGTGCCCGCCACCATGCCTGGCTTTTTTTTTTTTTTTTTTCTTCAGTAGAGACAGGGGTTTTACCATATTGGCCAAATTGGTTTTGAACTCCTGACCTTGTGATCCACCCACCTTGGCCTCCCAAAGTGCTGGGATTACAGGCATGAGCCAACACGCCTGGCAGAATTGTATTCTTATAGCAGGGGGCCAGCAAACTTTTTCCATAAAGGACCAAAGAGATAATATTTTCGACTTGCAGGTCATACAGCCTCAATCTCATCTACTCAATCTGCAACTGTTTCATGAAAGCAGCCATAGACAATATATTAACAAATGAGAGCAATTGTGTTCAAATAAAACTTTATTTATAGTGATAGATGGCAGATTCCACTTATTCTCTATCCTTAAGGCCTCAACATATTGCATGAATATTGACACTAAATAGCTCTGTCCTCCTTTGTAGCTGCCTCACAAAATCCAGGTGAATCATCCAGTCACCTAGTAGATCTGGTTTTAACCCTGCGTAGTTAACATAAATGTGAGCTTGCTATTTTTTTAATTTGTTCATTGTCTGTTTCCCCTAAGTTCCCTCCACTCTCCAAAATGAAGTTAAGTTTAGTGAAAGCAAAGACCTTGTTTGTGATCTTGAGTATTTCTAATAGTATCTGGCACTTACAGAACCAGTAAATGATGTAGGTTGAATAAACATACTAGGACATTGAGCGGGTTTTTACTGGTATTCAGATTTTCAGCTAAAGCTCTGAGCAAAAGACAACTTGTATCTCGTTATTATAAAGAAAAATTAGTAAACATATCCCCACAGGATTTTCAGTACAATGTGGATTAACAACATCCTCCTACCTTCAGCGTTATGGAGAAAGCGCACTGGATATTTAACTGAAAGTCATGGAAAACACAGGTCTGGGGGAGAATGCTTTTGCTACATTTTTTCCTACCTTCTTCCAAGCCAAGTGACAGTGGCTCCAAGAGACCACTCTTCAAGATAATGGGGAGGTGGGGGGAGAGTGGTGGAGGCGGTCTGTAAGGAAAAGGAACTGACACCTCATTTCCCAGAGGCAGCTTGAACTTCAGAAACTCACAGGCCTAAGCTCACACACTATGAGAGCTGTATGTCTGATACTGAAACTTGGGGGCAAACAGTATCATAGATGCTGGTGGCAATTTCTAGCATGGAATGTTCTGAGTGGAGGAGGTCTCTGGAGCAGCCCGATGGCAACATAGGCAGAGATGGCATTTGAAGTGTACTTCCGCTGCTTGAAATAGCAAAATATATAAAGTCAGGCTCAGACCATCTTACACACACCTTCTGAAGACGCTGGTTGGCAATGGTGAACTGTAAGGGGTTACAGACTGGAAAGCTTTGCGTGGGCAGGACCTGAGTGGGGTAGACACTAGTCAGTCACAGAGTATACTGTCCAAGTCACGAAACTGTTTAGAGGAAACATCATTGCAAAGGGAAGGCCACAGAATCATCCAAAAATGTGATCAGAAGACAGTCACCTTTTGGGGGAGGTGCTTACTATACAGATAACTACATAAAATATCAGCCCAGCAAACTTTAGCTTCTTTTTTATTACCCATCTATTCAGTTATCCATATTTTACACTATCTCCTCCCCCAACAATGGATTATCTCACAGTCTTGGAAATCAGGCAGAGAGAGGAAGAGTAAAAGATGAGAAAACGTTGGCAGATTATACTCCTTCTGCCCATACCCCTGAGAGTCAGAAGAGGCCAGAAGTGGAAAGATCTAAATATGAGATTCAGCTTGTAAAGCACAAGGTTGTACTTTAGTATCTAAAAGAGTTTTAATGACAAAAATGAGGCTGTTCTAATAATCAAATGATTAGAAAATATAAAATGCATAAAAAGATATCATCCAGGGACATGGAAATTAGATCCAGAGGTTGTTTAAACATGGCGATTAGAAAAAAGAAAACCATTGTAATTTATGCCAAAATTCAATCACTTAAATAAACTCATTTAAAAGCCTTTGACCTTTCTCTCCAAGTCCTACTGGTCATTCAAAAATAGTGTTGTGTGCCAGGCACAAAATTCAGAATAAAACTTACTCTCCAGGTATAACCTCCTTCCACAATAGCCTGTGAGGCACCTCTGTATTGCTAGTATATCTGTAATAATACTTAAAGCCAATTTTTTTTTCTCTCCCCAACGAAATGTCTTTTCCAATTCATTTAATAGCCTTCCATTGCCCTAGAAACAGAAGGTTTAGAAATTTGAGTCATAGAATTTTTAATTTTTTTTATGCCTCTCGCCTTTGCTTCCCACAGTCACTGTCTTTCCATTTTCATTCTTTCGGGTGTTCCCTGTTTTCTGTCACTTCAGTTGCTGTCCTATTACAGGTGGCCTGGATTACTGACGTGAACCACACTGGTTTCTCTTACCAATCACCATCCACTTGAAGAAATGATATACTTTGCTACTGAGTAATCATTCCAAATTACTGGATACTATTCGAACCTTCATCAATGCTGTTTTCCAGGCTAAAACCTCAGCCTCACATTGAAAGCTCTCTACAAACAATAAATTGGTATATTTCCTACCTGAACACCACTCACTACTTTTTTGTGTATCCACCTCAGCTACTCACTTTTCCCTAAATGTGCCTTTTTTTTCCCCACTTTCTAACTTTATCTCCATTGTATCTCCCTCTGCTTCTAGGGGTCTTTTGAGAAGGTCATAGAGCTGTGAGACTGAGGGACAATACTCCAAGCATCACGCAGATTGGGACTCCCACAAAAAGAGGTCATGTGAGATTATGTACTCCCAGGGATCTGTCTATAGAATCAGACACTGAAGAACTATTATATCAGAGAAAAAGAATAGCAGAATCACAGAAAAATAAATCTAAATTCTAAAAATAATTCCTCAAGCTAGCTCTCCAGGGTGCTGCGAGTCTGATTTAGTCGCTCTAAGGTGGAATTTATACATTCATAGTTTAACAAGATTACTAATTCATTTTGTTGATCAGACAGGTATGGGAACTTCGGTCCTCTGCCCAAAGGTATATGGCCTGGGAGTCTGAGAGTCAGTGATAAGAAAACTTAAACCACCATCACTGGTATTGCACATAATTATTGTTATAACATGGGGAAAATCATACTGTTTTCTCCAAGTCCATACACTACATTTTTGAAGAACCACATAGCATTGACTGGCATATATTCCAGACTTTCTTTAAACATCAAATCATTTGTCCTTGGCTCTGCAAAGCACCACCAACCTAAAGGAAATGAGTCCATTAGCATGGCCTTAAAGTCTTAATCTGAATAAATTGTCATTCAGCTGTCTGCAGAGAAAAAATGGACATCCCTAAATTCACCCCAGTCTCACACTCACACACAATACCTTCTATATATAACTTCTAAACCTAAAAGAGACCAGTGACAAAAACTTCAGGCTTTGTCAAGGTAGAAGAACAAAATTGCAGGGTCTAATAAGAACACACATTTCACCCAGCTGAAGAATAGTCCTTGGCTAGAGAATATTTACCCTTCATCCAAAAATGGCCAAAATACTAAGTTGAAGGCTGTTTGAGCCACAGCCTCTTCGAAAGGACATCTCCAGAGCTACGTGTCCCAACACTATAGCAGCATATTGATGATCTGGAACAGACTAGCATGCCAAACGCCACTGGACCTCCTCATCCCCCAGGGAAGGCAAATAGGACAGAAAATTCAGATCCAGCTCAACCAAAAGCCTCTCTCCTCTCCTCTCCAGGGAGTGCTTTGCATTTCAGACAGACTACATTGTATTAGCACGGTCATAACATTATGGCAATTGCCATAGCATTTGGTAATCAAAAAAATCAATTGGGCAGTTCTGCTGGAGGCTGTGAACCAGGTGAGACTAATTATTAGAGCTTAAGAAAGCCAAACTTTTTCCTTTCCTTGGTGAGCTCTGTCCAAGAGCCGTTCATCGGATTCCCTATCGAAACATAAGGGTTAGTTTTGTTCCTTTGGGAAAGCAGACTCCAGTCTCCAGAACAAACCCAGAAAATAAGAAACCAAGGCTTTTGCTATTTAACAAAGACCTGACATACTTTTCGTATGATCAGTTAGAATTCATTCAAATTATATTATTAAAAGAAAAAGAAAGACTTAAGTAAATGATATATTCTCAAAAAGATGTCCAAAATTAGGCAGCTGGTGATTCAGCAGCTCAGCAATGTTGGGCCTTTGAGTGAGCATTTCCAGAATTACCTCTTCGTTCCCTCATGGTCACAAGATGGCTACAGTGGTTGCAAGCATCACATCTTTATACAGCAGTCTGTCGGTCCATTTTAACACAGCCATAAATACCAGAGACTGGGTAATTTAGAAAGAAAATAAATTTAATTGACTCACAGTTCTGCATAGCCGGGGAAGCCTCAGGAAACTTATGGTGGAAGGCAAAGCAGGCAAATCTTACGTGGCAGCAGGCCAGATAGAGCAAAAAGTGAAGGAGGAAGAGCCCCTTATAAAACCGTCAGATCTCGTGAGACCTCACTACCACGAGAACAGCATGCAAGGAACTGCCCCGTGTTCTAATCATCTCCCTCCCTCCACATGTAGGGCTTACAATTCAAGATGAGATTTGGGTGAGGACGTGGAGCCTAACCATATCAAGCAGTAACCAAAATAGAAATAAAGAAAATGGAGGGAAAAGAGTTGTGTTTACACTCTTTTTCTGAGAGAGAAAATTAATTCACAGAAACCTCAAATTTCCTTCAGTCGCTAATGAAAGTTTGTCACGTTTTCCCCTAGACAAATCACTGGTAAAGAATTTTATTCCCATGGTTGACTTAAATAAATGGTATTTCATCCCCTGTCGCTTGCCATCTTACTGCTAGAACAAAGACTAATTGGGTGGTGGGTTCCTCTGCAGGTAAATGATATCTATGTATTTAGCAAGGTAATGCCCTTCACCTGATATGGCAGGAAAGAGATGGGGGTTGCTAAGTGTACAGTTCAGTTGTCATTAAATAGTTGTGTTGTATCGTCAATAGTTGTGCTGTAATCAACAGTTAAGTGTTAGTTTTATGGTATTTAAAGCAAATAAGAGATACAGCTCTGGAATTTTGAAGTGAAGTCATCAATAAACATTTCTAGATACTACTGTGTTAGGAATGCAAACAGCAGGATGGCAAACATTGCATTTAGAAGTCACTAATGAAAATTCTTTTCAATTAATTCACAGAACACACCTATTGGAGAATGTAGGATGTCAGAGTTTTAAGGGGATGAGAGGTATTTTATTGAAGGTATCAACAAGAGGCTACAACACAAGAAAAATCTACGGACACATGCTCCCTTACTCCAACAGAGAAGGCACGAAAGAGCCTAAGTATCGTTATATTCAGAAGGTACCAGGATGGGAAAGAAGAGTCAAGTTTAGAGCTTTTGTATAAAAATAAGAACTGGAAATGGAAAGTTACTTCTATTAATATATCCCACATCCCACCACCACATAAACGACTAAGAGAGTTCTGAGCTATAAAGGGAAAAATGTGTCTCATTACAAGATGAATAGAAACGATGTGTGGTTGCTTTAATTCCTACCCAGCAATAATTGTCATTAGAGAATTTTAGCAAACACTGTCTTCAACAGGTGTGACCGATGTTCTTATTAAGCTCAGGCCCCCAACACAGCTGTAGCTCTTTAAACTGGTGATTCTCCCAGTGTAATCGCAATAACGACAACATGAACATCATCTGGGAACTTCTTAGAACTGAAGTTCACAGCCTGCACCTCATATTTTAAATTAGCATCTCTGGGACCTAGCAATCTGAGTTTCAGCAGCCCTCCACAGGATTTTTCCAATGCGAGCTAATGTTTGAGAGCCACCTCCAATGTTTCTGGCATCTTAACCTTTTCCTAATACTTAAGCCAGAATCAGATGGAAGTTGAAGGGAGTTGTTTGGTTCTTTTTTTCTTTTTATTTTCTTTTGTTCTTTCTTTCCTTTTTTTTTTGTGTGTGTTCATTTCTGGCCACATTACTCATTCTCTAATGGATATTCCTAGCAACTAAATAGCTTTTGCTTATGACCTAGCACTGTAATTGTGGGCTGACTCTAGAAATGAACTATGACCTTGTCTAAAAAGGTAATGCTGTTTGCATTAAAATGAGTTTATTGTTCTGTTCTGCGAAATCATTGAGTTGTCAAATCTAGAAATGGCAAATGAAAATTATTAACACAGGGAGTGCTACCATTTAGTGGCTGCATTCCTGTTCAGCAGAAACAAATGAATTTGCCTTTTCTGCATTTTCCTTGCAGAATTGTTCCAAGAATTTCTATGTGAGTTCTGGCTATGCTGTAGAAGGGACACTGGCTTATCTCCTTTTCCCAGGAGAGCGTAAACCAAGACTGTCACCAGAACCAGATTCATGCTATTCTGCAAAAGAGCCATAGTTAAGAAAACCTATTTCTCTTGTCTCCCAATAATGAGGCTTAAAGATAACATAATTAGCTAAAATAAGTATTTGTGGGTTGCAGAGCTCAATTTTTCCTTCTCAATGCTGGGATTTTAAAAGGCAATGAAGATTTTCTTATAACTCAATTTAAAAATGCATCTCTCAACATGAGACAAATATCAGTATTGTTTCTTTTTGCCTTTGATCAAATTGTTTTTTGTTTATTTAACTATCTTTGTTTTGAGAGACAGCTCCAGGCATGAGTGTGGCAAATGGAGGTGGTATTTAGAAAAAGTTCTTCAGATGATTCTGATGTCCTGCTTTCTATCACTTCCCACTCCTTACTCCTCTCAACATCCACTTAAGATGCCATGGCTAGGTAGACCATAATCTCTGCGCCAATACATGGTATTCTGAGAAATAAAGGCCCTAGTACCGTGCTATAAAGGCGTATAGAGGAGTCTTGATGAATCCCATCCAAACTGAGATAACTAGAAAATAAAGATCATGTCTCTCCCAGTCTGAGGAAATCAGAAACAATGTATTGTGTCTATTACCTGTATCCTTAAATACTTACATCCACAAAAAGCCAACTCAGCGTTACATAGTCCTTCATCTCCAGGAGGCAGTAGATTAGAGCTAAAGAACCTAAGACTTGGAGGGTAAGTGGGGTAGGGAGGAAACTAAGACCCAGAAGCTTCCACTGAAAACAAATTTACTGGAGGCAAAAACTGACGAAGGGTAAGGGAAGGAGATAAAATACCAAGAGGGAAAACGTTACTCTAGCTAAAGTGTGAATTGTTGACAGTTTAGCGAGAATGGTGGCATCAGTGCAGATGAATTTCCCTATAGTCCAGAATTCTTGTGATCCATTATGGTTTTGTTTCTCTTCTAGTTTTAGGAAGTGTTAAAGCAGTGAAACATAAAACTGCCACTGATCATATATATCAATTTATTATTATGGTAATTAATCTATTTCAAATTTTAGTCTTCTGTCTAGTAATGCTATAGAGAAAACAGCAATATTTATAGTTCCAGCTCCAAAAGTTAATAGCAACATGGTTTATGGTTTCTTCCTCTTACTTAGGGTAAAAAAAAAAATAGAATGTTAATGCCAGATGCTTGGAATCTTTGTTATCGATGTAGGATAGTCAATTACATCTTGGGACAAAGCTAGTCCCATTTGGCCAGCACCATTGCTGATGTCTTGAGTCAAATCAGTGATGAAGAGTGGTCCAACCGACACAATCACCTCCATCTCTCTCCTAGAGCTTCCTGAATTTGTTAATAACACACGTTAGATGATCTCTTTAATAGAACACAATGTATGCCATCCTCAGCTTAGAGCATGAATTTTCAATAGATGTGATATCATACCCAAAACTGGCTCTCAGGGAGCAAAAGTCTTAGATATTATAATGATTGTAACCCTCCAAGGACCACACCTGACAATATCCTATTCCTTAGTGTTTAACTTTCCTTCTTCGGGAGAATATGATGTGTCTTGCTAAAGAAATGATCATGAAAAAAAAATTGAGAGACACTGGCGTATGAGCTCCCACATCTTTGTTGATTGACATAAGATCCCTAGCCTCCCTGACCAGTCACCTTTCTCTCAGTAGCTTCAGGCCAGCTTTAGGGAGAAATATAACTTTCCACAGGTATGGATTTCACAGCAATTACAGAGGTCAATGTTATCTTCTAGAAAAGACCACGTACACGATGACAGCAAACAGTTCTAATCTCTAACAGACTTCCAGCAGATAGTCTACTATGGCATTACTCATCTAGTACATTCACTGAAATCAAGGAAAATTATAATAACCAAATTATAATATGTGAATGATGTTAGTCATTTGGTTATTGTGTATTTTATGAAATCTAATTCCTAAGCAAGCAGTTTCTATATGCAAGTTTTAAGAAAATAACCTCACATTATGGTCAATTGAATTCAATGAATTTCTTAAAGGAGCAGATAAGCTGAATTTATATGAAATGTCTAGGTCAGGGTAAAAAGAAGTGAAAATATGGGATAAGAGGGTAGAAAATAAACTTAGTATGAAAACCCACTATTCCTCATCTTAACAGATTAAAAGGAGCATCACGATATTTGAATAAACATGGAGTTATATTTATCTCAAAAGGCAAGAATGATCAAAAAGATACATTAAAGAGAGCTGTAAAGTATCCCAAATGTAACTTAGAAGAATATGAAATTCCTCAGAATTAAATTAATTCCCTAGTTTTATTGTATGCATGGTGAACACAGGACAATCAGTTGATTGCAGAGTTCAGTACGTTAATCAGGGGGAGGGCAGCAAACTAAGTTCAAACTAGAAATGTAGGCATTTAGCTCAGCATAAGCCGTAGTAGGTAAAGAAAAATGCTTCAAAATGAGTTGGAGAAAGCAGTCTGAGGTTCTACTCATATTCATTATTCTGCTCCTATTAGAGCTAACCCACTCTAATCTTCTACTGAATTGGTGTTTTTACACTTTGATGATAACCTTTTAGGAGTAATTACTGAAGCCTAACTTTCAGCACTAAAGAAATAAAGTTTCTGATAACTTTTTATTTTTTTTTGAGACGGAGTTTCGCTCTTGTTACCCAGGCTGGAGTGCAATGGCTTGATCTTGGCTCACCGCAACCTCCGCCTCCTGGGTTCAAGCAATTCTCCTGCCTCAGTCTCCTGAGTAGCTGAGACTACAGGTGCACGCCACCATGCCCAGTTAATTTTTGTATTTTTAGTAGAGACGGGATTTCACCATGTTGACCAAGATGGTCTCGATCTCTTGACCTCGTTATCCACCCACCTCAGCCTCCCAAAATGCTGGGATTATAGGCGTGAGCCACCATGCCCGGCCTAGTTTCTGATAACTTTTAAGTAACTTGTAATAAAGTTAAACTGGAGCTGTCCAAGTTACTCAAGTCACCTGTAATACAGGTGTCAGATGTTGCCTGTAATATGGCAGACTTGCTGACACATTAAGATAGTATACTAACTAGCTTTGATTATTGTTTCAAAGCTTCATACTAGTGAGTAAGGTATTATTTAATGGACAAAGTAGTTGATGCTAATTTAACATTTATTTAAACTGTTAACAGTATTTATTTCAGACCAGTTTCCCAACCATAGATGCACATTGGAATCACATGGGAAGTTTCAGAGTTACTGATACCTGAGTTCTGCACTATAGAGTTTGTTATTTAATTGTTCTAGGTTAGTGCTGCATATTAGAATTTTTAAGAGCTTCCCAGGTGATCTAACTTGCAGCCAAGTTCGAGAATTCACCTAGATTCTTTAATTAGGAAAGAATAGGGTTCTGGACCTTGATTGAAATCTTAATTTGCCAGCTCTCTCTGCCATTTTTAATGACTTCTGATTACATGTATACAGAAAAAGGCCTATCTCTTAAATTAAAATCAGAGTAAAATGCTATGACACAGCTGTTAAACAATTAGCTTAATTGTATAGCTACAAGCTATGGCTTTATTCTTTCCCTTCCTGCCCTAATACCTGGGAATAATTTATTTTGTGCAGCCTCAACTGCCCCTCTCTAAATTCAGCATTTTTAGAGAATTTGCCTTTGCCTGGCATAGTAGTTTACACCTAACACCACTGACATTCACATCAAAATCTATAAATGCTTCTATCTGTATACTGGCAAATTGTTTCATCCATTAAAAGAGCAAGTCATGTTTGAAGAATGTGGCTCAACTGATGCTTCAGCAGGCTTCAGTAGCCTTCAGATGGCATGTAACATAGATCCCCAAAATAATTCAGAGTTGAAACTTAGATTGGACTCTTATGTTTAGCATACTAATACTAGATTGTCAGAGTGGAGCAAAAAAAGTAACTTACCAGATTGTGAATGTAACCAGGAAAATCTGAAAGCATCAACTCTGAACTAAAGTATGTCTGATTTGAGCCTTGGTGATATGAAGGCAAACACAGCAACTTCTGATGACCATTCACCAAGTAACTAGGTATTTAAAGAGCACTGGTTAGTGAGTTGCTTTGTAGTTGGGAATTGACATGGGAACATCATGTAACTTACCCATTGAAATTAATAGGGGCATGTCAAAGAGTAGATTCTGCATATGGAGTTAGTGTGGCTACATAAGTATTAATGAAGAAAAGCCTTAGAAAAATATCACCCCCAGTATGGACATCTGCTTGAATGGAAATAATACATCTGCAAGTGGGAAGCTAGAATCCCTCTCAGCACTACAAGAATCTATATGGAGATATCAACCATATAGCAACAGGGGTAAGATTTACTTGTGCTTCCACCTACCTGACATCAGACTCATGGTGACCTGCAGTGTCTACTGAGAGAAAAAGAGTAGAGCTGATTTGGTAGGTTGAGCAGCTTTGCTGCTCATGTTGCTTCTTCTAATGGAGGCATTAATAATAAGCCAGCTGAGGATGGTAAAGTTGGGTGGCATGGCAGGGCAGTGGCAGCCATGAGACACCTTACCTGGAATAAGAACGTTTCATTGGAGTGACAGCAGATTAGTTCTCAGGATCCTAGAGGTGTTGGCAGGCAATGGATTACAGTATAGAATTCTGGCATACAGCAATGTGTCAGGAGGCATCTAGATGCAGTCAGATAAATATTTCTCACTTTTCTAGGATGACTTCTAGAAAAGAGAGCTAGCACACTGTGGCAATACTTTTTGTGGCATTTTCCACCATCCCTTAAGACTTAAGAAGCTTTTCATGTAGCTAACTGGTATTGATATGTTAATGCCATATGAAATTTGCATTCCAGACTGGTTTCTCCAAAGACCCATGGAAAAGAACAGTGGCATAGATCCAAGGTTAAGGATATGCATTAAGATAAACCTACATTTTACTCTTAATATTCCTAGTAATTAGTTGTATGGCCTCAGTCAAACTACTCCAACACTCTACACCTGTTCTGTCACCTATAACAGGATGAATGATAGGATTTATCTTAAAAAGCTGAGAGAAATTAATTGTTAGCACATTGCATCCCACACTTTATCCTGTGGGCAGTTTGTCCTCATAATTATATTAAGCTTATAGAAATGATTACTTTTTGTGGCTTGTTCTAGCTTAATAAGATAATTGACTCTATTTCAAGGGTAGAAAACATTAAAATGAAGCAACTCCAATGTTATCCACAACATTCTGTGCCATTTAAAGAAAAGTTTATAGGAGCTAGACTATAGTCAGACCACCTAAAATGATGCTAAAAGAGGCTGGAGAAGAATTCATATCTTCTGCTTTGGTTAAAATATTATTATTATAGGTCACAATGGCATGACTTGTATTTCCACATACGCAAAGGAAAAACTGGCTTAGTATGCTTGGCAAATCTAGTCTCAATTATTATTATTATTATTTTGAGATGGAGTCTCTCTCTGTTGCCCAGTCTGAGTGCAGTGGTGCAATATAGGCTCACTGCAACCTCCCCGTCCTGGTTTCAGGCGATTCTCCTGCCTCTACCTTCCGAGTAGCTGGGACTACAGGCGCATGCCACTGCATCTGACTAATTTTTGTATTTTTAGTACAGACAGCATCTGACGATGTTGGCCTGCCTGATCTCAAACTTGTTGGCCAGACTGGTCTCGAGCTCCAGACCTCATGATCCACCCACCTCAGCCTCCCAAAGTGCTGGCGTGAGCCACGGCACCTGGCCTAGTCTCAATTCTTAAGTAAGGTCTATCTTCTTCCTTTGTAGCAAAAGAGAATCCCTGAACCCTATGAAGTCACTTCATTGTTGTCACTTGTTTCAACAGCATAAGACATCCCACCTCAAAACATCCCAAGAATGAGTGTTGATGAGTGTCAACCATGCATTTCATGTTAGCTTTGCACAAAGACCCCTAAAGAAGTCGATTTGACAGGTAATGAGAGTAAGGTGGTGTGAAATAAAAATAAAACCCTAGCTCTCTAACTGACCGAACAGACCCCTTTTGGCCAAAGAGGCTCCAGAAAAACTTCAAAAACTATTTCCCAGCCATGATAAGGGAGACTGATCACACCTCAGTACATCACCCATGACCAGACCTTTTTTCCTAAGCATTAACAGAAGCCAGCCCTAGAAAACAAAGAAAAGAACACTCTTCCACTGATTTCAACCAATCTCCTGACACTGTGGCCAGAGTGGAATGTGACCATTTCCCTCCATTTCATGGTTTCAACATGACAACCTAGCACAAAGCATTCCTTCCTAATAAATGGCCACCAACCAGGGACTGGTTCTGGCCAGTTTACAGAGGCAGCTTACTAAGTGCCCTTATGCCCATGTTTCACTTTTTGATGTATAGGGCCTAATTTCACTGCATTTTAATGTGAAGTCTCCACCCTAAAATGAACATGGGACATATGTAACATACATGTTTCCATACCATGTGATATGGTTTGGCTGTGTCCCCCCCACCAAATCTTCTCTTGAACTGTAGCTCCCATAATTCCCGTATGTGCTGGGAGGGGTCCGGTGGGAGAAAATTGAATCATGGGAGCAGTTTCCTCCATACTGTTCTTGTGGTAGTCTTGTAAGTCCGTAAGAATAAATCTTGTAAGATTTAATGGTTTTGTAAGGGGAAACCCCTTTTGCTTGGCTCTCCTTCTCTTTCTGGCCTGCCACCATGTAAGACGTGCCTTTAACCTTCCATCGTAATTGTGAGATCTCCCCAGCCATGTGGATCTGTGAGTCCATTAAACCTCTTTTTCTTTATAAATTACCCAGTCTTGGGTATGTCTTTATCAGCAGCATGAAAACGGACTAATACACTATGCATGTATGCAACCCTCACCCCTGAATATTCACAGCTCCTGCTATAACCTGTTAAATATGTATGTTTAGCCAAGCCTCCTGTCCTCCTTTTGTGAAGCAACTGCTCCACTTCCCAGTCTTCAGGTTGCAATCCATTACAAGAAATAAGGTTCTTCTTTACAAATTTATAGATTTCATGATTTTAAGTTGACAATGGTTGAGTAGTTTGATCAACCTCTCAAAATGAATTTTAGAAGCAACTAATAAATGCCAGTCTTAAAAGAAAAGATTTCTGCTTCCCACCTCTACCACCATGTTCCCTTCTTTTTATTAGTCTACTCTAACTGTGGCATCTTCAAAGCACCTAAAGAGAAGTCTCACCTGTCTTATATTGCCATATTCATGAAGCTCAACTTCATGAATGTGTTGCTTACTGAGTCTAAGCAGTTGTATTGCAGCCAGCCGGGCAGACACTCAGATGCGAAGGAGTCACATCTGCCCTTTCCTAAATAACTCTTTCTGAACAGTTACCACCTTCTTGCCTTTCCAACATTACACCTTAACAGGAAACCATGAAGAGGAAGCCCTAGAAAGTAAAGTTCCCGAGGGTCACAAGAAAGAGAAGGGGCAGGAGAAAAATCATAGTGGTCTTAACTGTCTCTAACCACATATTTGGAGGGAGCAGAACCCAAGGCATGAAGAGCCCAAATAGCAGCAGACCCCAAAGCACTTACTGCCTACAAGACTAATAGAAGTCCCACCTGGTGCCACTGGCCCATCTCGCCTGCTTCCTACACCTAACTTCATAGCCACTTGGATGTGGCCTTTACAGCCATCCTCAAACCACTTGGCAGCTATTGTAGGCTCCAAAGTCAGGTTAAAAATAATGGAAGCAAGAATGATAATCTACACCTGGGATTCAGCCAGCCTTTCTCTTATTTAAGAAAGACCCTCAAGGAGGAAGGAATCAAACGGTGAAAGATTTTCAACTTTTCTTAAGAAAGCACGTGTTGTATTCCTTTTGGGCAGTTGATGAGGCCCTGAATAGGGTTGTAACTAACAAAGATGCAAGGTATACTTTCCCTGTAATCAACAACTGCCTTAAGTTGGTGAATAATTTGGTTAAATGGAATTTTAAATCAAAGACATAAGAGTTTAATTAGGAACTATTCTTGTCCCATCAAAGTTAACAGGCAGCTGTGCTGATTTTCTTTTTCCTGCCAGAATTTTGACAAACTGTCAGGGGAGAGGAATTTTAAAACAAGTAGCACAAAACAATAGGTAGCACAACAACACAATAGGCCACAATAGGCCTACACCAGCCATGAGGACTGATTCGGTGGAGAAGCCCAGCAGAAGATAGTGTGAGCCCTGGAAGGTGATAAAATTGTCCCAGATTAGCAGAGCCTAGAGGCCCAAAAGTTGTGCTCGCTTTATTTTTAATACTCTATTTTATCCCCTTGGGCACTTTTTTTCTTGCTTCCCAATGTTTGAATTCTATGATTCTTACATTCTTACATGACAGTTCTCAAAGATCAATGGGCTTAAGATACATCTTGCAAATTTACTTAAAATGCAGATTCCCATTCTCACCCCCAACTTGGTTTTAAAAGATCCGAGTTGGAATCCAGCAGGTGGTTTGATCCAGTTGAGACATTTGCTAGGCCCAGCGTGTGGGTTCTTTCAGCTCTCCACCGTCTACCGTCACTATGTCCTATGCCTTTATATACCTCAATCCATGTATTGCCTGCCTTTCCAATTCCCCTTATTCAAGGGCCACCTGATAAACTCAAAATCTTAGATTAAAACAAAAAGAAAACTCTGGGGCATAACCATAGACATTGCAGAAGGCAAAACCTATACAGCTGTGGCATTCCCTAAAAGGAGGTTAGCATTTTTACCAAGGTTAGTAAACTCCAAATCATTCTAGATCCTGGGGAAGCCACCAAATTCTGAGGACTCTTGAAATTCTCTCTAGGAAGATCTTAATGGTCCTAAGAAGTTAAAACAAAGGTGGCAATGCAAGAATAAACCTTAGCTTACAAAACTGGAAGAACTTTCAAGATAATTTCGAATTTATAGGTCAGAAAAGCAAACTCCAGAAACACAAAGTAATAGGCTAATGGCAGCTTCACTGGTTAGTGGGTAGTGGCATTTCTGAGAAGGTGGCCTCTATGACTGATCACTTTCTGTTGGGCCCACTCCAATTCCAACCACCATATAAGTGTGAAAAGACCCACCCAGGCCTTCAAGAACTGAAGAAAGGCAAATGGGGAGCTCCGAAGAGCATTACTCCTATCAAATCCATTGTCTGCGTTTTTGCCTGAAAGGAGATATATTTCTATATAATATAGAAAATTGAGGTCCAGAGCTAGAATGGGGGTCTTCACAATTACCCCATGTGTGCAGCATCAGAATTACACAGAAGCCCCCACCTAGTTGCAAATACCTTGCTGATTGAATAATACTATCTCCCCTGCCAGGCAGAGTTATGAATACTCCTGACGAGTATTTATGACAGACATAAGTCTAATATTTTATATATTTTCAGGAGTCATATCTCTAAAACTGTATAAGAATGAAAAACTTAAAAATAACTAGTACTACTCAAAAATGTATGCCTTAGCTGTGAAATTCCATTCTGACTTCTGCTTTTATGGTTCTTCAAGTAAGCAAATTTTTGAAAGCAGCCCACCCAGTTTCAAGCTTCTCCCTAAAAAGGCCAATATTCTTTAAAAAAAAAAAAAAAAAAAAGCGTAGACTCTGATAAGAACCAAGCAGTAATCCAGACAAATTTTGTGTCATGTATCTGAGGTGTGTGATTTGACTTTGTGTGTGGGTGGGGGAGGGGGCGGTGTAGGTGTATAAGAAAGAGATATTGGTTTAGATTTCATTTGAATGTACTTTTGAAATTAAGAGACATTTTAAGAATGTATAAAACTACTTAGAGTAGTATAATTAAAAAGACAGGCAATGTAATGTATTATTATTAATGACATTATAATTATCAAAATAGATTAAAATAATCATAGTAAAAAGTCAAATCACTGACAAAACCAAGGATGTCTTTTGTAGAATTTCTTGGGTGTATTTCTTCACTCTTCAATCCTATGAGGTTTAAAATGTTCTAACTTTAATCTTTGTCTCTTTTACTCACTCCTAGCAAGGTGGAAGATTTATCAGATTACTAAACCTGAGAAAGGAACCTGAGCAAATAGTGACCCCTACCCTTTGCTGCAAGGGAGTCTGTCCTGAGAGATCTCTCTGCTTCTGCATGGTGAAAGTCCTCCTGTGCACTGGCGGGTCATTCTGTTTAATTCTAGGTTCTAGTGTTAGAAAGCCCTTGAGATAACAGATCTCGTTGCTGTTTGACAAAAAATATGGCATGTTGGGCCACATCCACTTGTTCGCATTTTAAGCCCTTGGGCTTCATATATCTCCAGCTTGCCAACTCATTCTGTGTCAAACAGATAGAAACATAGATAATTCATACACAAACACACACACACACACACACACACACGCACTCGAGTTAAATCGCCTGGATATTTGTATGAATGGACTTGCATTAATCCTTCTTTTGTGAGACTCCCTTCTCTCAGATCTCTTATCTGCATGAGCCCTGCAGGTATTCCTGGAGACTCTCTTAACCCCTGAGTTGACAGGAGTAGGCCAGCACAGTCCATTTGTAAAGGCTGCCCCAGAGCTCCTTTTGGTTCCACAGATGGGTCTCAAGGCCTAATCGTTTTTAGTACTATGTATACCAAGCAAGAAAGCCTAACATCTCTTTTCACAGGCCAGTATAATTCAAATAATCCTATACTAGACATTCTAAATTTCGTAGGTTCTGGGTACAGCTGGGAATTTGAAGTTTTAGTAAATACTGTTAGGCTTATAAATCCTGGAATTTTGGTAAAAACAGCTGCTAAGTCAGAACATTAAAAAGGAGCCACCATTTGTAAAAATAATTTATACCTTAACTGAGAAGTTGTATATCTTCTCAATGGAGCATCCATTTTAATGCAGATCCAAATCATAAGTGGATCATCAGATAATACAATATGGTCATTTTATTTAAATAACATAATGAGGCCTAAATTTTGAGCTCACATTACCAAATTAGTCGATTTTGTTCAATTCCAATAATACTGATACTTTAATAAAGGATCTCAGGTGCTAAACAAGGAAGTACAGTAAAGACTGGGTGGTGGGTCCACATTTTAAAATATGATGGGCTGAGAGGAAGGGCTCCAGACTCTGCAATGTGTTAAATTAACAAACAAAATAACCCCCCAAACGGTGGCCCTTTGGAGTTCAGCAACCCTACTCTGAATTCCAGAAATCCTATTTGCCATTTTTGAGCTTTACAACCTGGAAAAAAAAAAATGAACATTTAATGAGGCTCATTTACACCATTCGTCAAATAGGCTAATATTTATCTTGTGAGATTTTAAGTATTACGTTAGTAGGTTAGGCACTAACAGGTATCCAATAAATGATGGATGTTACTTTTCATTTGTTATCATTTTTATGTTTCTAATTATATTGGTCTTCTTTGAGATAAGTTTATATGGATGAGAGAAAACCTCCCAAGAGTCTGTGGAAAAGGACACAGTAATCTAGGTTCATTTGGGTGGAAAAGAGACCCCCTGGTATATGGGTTAGTGGAATCTGCTCCAAGATGTTTCTCCAGGGTTAATTCCTGGGCCACCTGCAGTTGTAACTCCTGTGCATTTATAAGGCAAATTCTGGAGACTTGCCTGGACCTTTTGAGTCAGTCAATATTGGTGGAGCCCAGGAATTACATTTTTAAACAAGTGTCTCAGTTTCTTTCATATATAAAAGTTTGAGAACTACTAAAATAGAAATACTCCCTTAATCTACAATATTATCTAACACTGTCCTCAAAAAAGAACATTTGTGATCTCAGGGGAGCTTCAAAAGCCTCAAATACATACTCTTTCTATCAAACATTTTCTGATTCTGTAAATTCCCATTTTTCATCCCAGTACTTTCTTAGCTAGAAGTCCATTTGTAGGCTAATAGGGGTCTGCGAAACCTCCCAAGTTTATTAGATTTTGTATGCATGTGCATTTTTGTAGATAAAGGGTCCGGGTCATAGATTTCCAGAATCCTACAGGATTTTACAATGTAGTTGCAAAATTTAAATACAGTGTCCATCCAGAAAGATATGAGAACAGATTTGTTCTCAACATCTCTTCTGGGTGCCTAAAACATAACAAAGTACAAGACTTAACAGCTAAATATTTGTTAAATGTCCTTATTTGTCTGCATGTCAGTTCCTTTAAGCATACTTTACTAATTTGAATTAAGTATGCCTGCATTCTAAAGTCTCCATTTGCCTTACACAAACAGAGAACAAAAGAACAGGCCTGTCTGTGCTCCTTTTTCAGCAATGTTACCTCTAAGGAGCAACGGGTGTCTTTGCTTTTCTGTGGAATAAATTAACATTTCTCTGATGACAGTCATGGATTCATCTGACACCAGGTGCAGAAACAAATCTTTGAAACTCTAGACATTAAGGATAAAGTAGGACCCCAGGGCACAAAGCAGATGTTTGTAAGTAATAATTGAGACAGAAATTTTAATCAGTTCTTCTGTTTTTCAGAGACAATTCTGTTTCCTGGATTAATAGGAAGCTGTTGAGATGTTGAATTGCCCAGGTGTGGCAAGACACTGTCCTACCCTCCTAACCTTGGGAAGCTGAGAGCCCAGGATACACTTCTTTTCAAAGATTTAAAGTCATCTAGAAAAAACTGCCTGTTTATTCTTAAAATAATAATCCCGTTGATTTATAACCTGCTAGGCTTTGGAGTGAAAACAGGAGATTGTTTGTTTGAATTTTTTTGTTATTTTGGGGAGAAACATTACTAAGATCTTTTAAATTCTTCTATAATCTTCAATGTGATAAAAATATTTAATTCATGAACTTTATGAATATTACATGGAAACAATAAAATATTTTCAATTTAGTATATACATCCCCTTGTCAATTAGAATGGAAGACTAAACATTTTGAAAGTACAAATTTTCATTCCAATGGTGTGGTAAGCAGTTTCTAAGATGGACCCCAGTGATCCTCACTTCCTGATTTTCATTCTCTTGTGTAATCTGCACCCTTTGATTATGGCTGAAACTAGTGACTACTTTCTAATGAAGCAAACATGGTAAAGGTGATGAGACGTTACCAACAAAATTAGATACCCAATGACTATGGTTTCTAAACCCTGCCTGCCCTCCATTTCTCTCTGTCTCTCTGCCCTTACTCTAGGGGAAGCAAACTGCCATGTTGTGAAGTACCCCTATGGAGAGGCCCATATATCTAGAAACTGATGTCTCTGGTCAAATATCAGCAATAACCTGAAGCCAACCAACCAGACATGTTGTAAGCTCAGATGGGAGCTCTATCCCTCATTGACTATGGAAATGACTCTAGTGTAAGATGACACATTTTGATAGCAAACTTAGGAGAGTCCCAAAGACATAGGGTTCAGCTAAGCTGAGCATTGATTCCTGACTGGCAGAAACCATGAGATAAAACCTATTTGTTGCTTTAGGTCACTAAGTTTTGAAGTATTTTGTTACACAGCAGTAGAGAGCTAAAATAACTAAAAAGAAATCATAATTCACCCTCATGGGGAAAAGATATCTCTCTGGACAGTAGTGATCCATTCAACTTATCCTATAAATCTGTGGTTT